>NW_026940420.1:0-12065 GCF_032062105.1 Saccostrea cuccullata
TTGCGTCCATCGATCACTAACATCAAAAAGGATCAAGCTAAGGGATCAGGACGGGCCTGCTTGAACCCGTCTGTAGGATCGTCTGACAAAAAGTCGGCAACATGTGATTCTACTGCAGGTGTATGTTTTTCTTGGGCTGCTACTAAATTTAGTCCAATGAGTGTTGCTGTTGCGGAGACTCAAAGGAAGAGCATACTTTGTCTGCAGACCAAGCCCGTAAGCAAACGGCGCAGGGATTCAAGAAGAATAAAGGATTATTACGATAGGTTGCAGTTAGTAAAATCTTTACCATTCCAAGACCTACGTTCAGAAGATATTTGCAATTTATTCAAATCAACAGGCCATACCACCCAACTAAATGCGTTACAGAATGAAAACAAGACCTTAAAGACAAAGATAAGTGAACTTATAACAAAATGCGAAAATCTTCAAACAGTAACATCCGCCCTCCATAATAGAATATCAACATTGCAAAGCAACAAAAACCCAAAGAACAACGGAAATGGGAAATTCAACTCTAAGCGTTATACCAAAAGACATCATTTTCTTCCGCTACCGACACCAACCAAGAGTTACTGGTACCAACAACCCAGTAATGTGCATTTCAGTACCAACAACCCAGTGCTGTGCATTTCAGTTCCGGATATTCCTGAGACAAGGACGTCTCATTTTCCGAAGCGAGAGGGAAATATCACGGTGTGATTTTTGATAAAACAATTTTAGTGACATTTAAGCTGACCTTGAAATATACATTTAATTAAATATAATTACTTTTAACACCATGAAACACTATAATTATGATAAATACTTTGTTACTCAAAATGTTCCATTCTACTCTACATGTCATGAGTTATTCCATCTAAGCCATCTGTCACTCATGCTCAGAATTGTGCTAATTGCCATTGTTATATATTATTTTTTTATATGTTAAATGAATCATTGTTAATCAGTTAACTCCTAGGCTTCAGATTGTTCGGGTGCAATTTTTGGATTTCTAGAATTCACCCCACCGACCTAAGTTTATAATAAAGTGCTATTTCATCGTAGGCATTTTTATGTTTTATTGTTGCCGGAAAGTTTGACACTTATTTTCCCCGGAGATAATTGTTATAAATTGGCTCTTTCATACACGATCGTCAGCTGGAAACTGGACCTTGCATTGTCCACGCCGACACACAAATCGAGTAGAAACACCAAGTTTTGGACCGTTAATAAATTATTAGACGAAGTACCGACTTGTGTATTTCTACTGGTTATAATTGATGGAGATATCCTAAGGGTAAATCAACGCCCGGGGCTGCTGCATATATTTTGCAGTAGTTTGATCCCGTATACCTTAGACGAGCGAGTTTCTCTACGTTATGTGGACTTCTCAGCATGATAATGGACAACTTTCAACTTCGACCATCTTGGACGTCAGGGACTTTTCCCACAACGAATAGTGAAAAACATCCACACCGTTTCACAAAGTGCTTCAGATGTCATAAACCTGGACACTTCGCCAAGAACTGCAATTTTCGCATCATACAGAAGTCAAAGTCTCATCAGGTACGTGACCAGCACAGAATTCAAGAATACCTCGGACAAAAACAGCTTTTTAAGGAACTTCCGTTTTACAACGTTAGAAAGTCAGCGCTGCGTAATTTTATGGACTTTTCATCTGTTTTGAAACCCGAAATCAATTGCTAGAATTAATTTCAAAACTTAGGAAAACAGAAAGTGAATTGAAGTCATCCAAAATTCAAAATTCCGTGCTACAAGAAACTTCTAAACAAGAAATCTCAGAACTTCAATCTAAACTGAAAACAAACATCCAAGAAATCGTTTGAAATACCAAGTCGAAGACCTGCAAAATCAACTGAACGGATCTGATCAAATTATCAAAATGGCTTCTGATCGGATACAAGTCGTGAAAATATTCAGCACATAAAAACAATTGAAAACCAAAAAGAAGAAATAACTGCTTTAAGTTCTTGAAATTCTGCTTTGGAATATGCCAGGTCCAATCATTGCAATGTTATAGACGACTTGCGTGACGCTAATCATCGACATGTTCAAAAAATAAAACACCAAAAGGAGGAAATTGAAGACCTACGACATCAAACTTGTGATTTAGAACATGCCATATAACAACACCGCAAAGTTATCGATGAATTACGAAATGAACTCTATCCAAATTTTTGCAACAGACACCATAGACGCCACCCTAACAACGACAGACGCTATTACTGGTGACCGATTCAATTCCAAACACTAGGTCTGTTTTTCCCGGAGTGGAGGGAAACTATCACCGTGCAAAATTGACCCATTTTACAACACATCATTTTGACTTTTATTTTGAACTTTAATATGTTTCTTTTGTTATTTCCCTTGAACTTATTTCTAAATCTTTATTTATTGTTAGACTATGAAGCTCCCAATTTTTACTTAATTACGTCTAGTGACACTATATGGACAATTGTTGAGAACTACAAAGAGACAGAGTGTTAACCGTCACTAATTTCTAATACCTTATAAAAACATACATGTAATTATTCGATTGATCTTTCTTTCATGTCTATCTTATCAAAACTTTTCACAGATTGTTATTTACTCAACACATGTCGTTTTGTCACTCAATTTGTGAATTGTGCCAAAGAATTCTTTTATATACCAGTGTCTAAATTGTATTTGGCAGTTCGGAGGCCCGACGCTTTACTGGCCACTTCCGTCTGTGTTCCCCGCTAGTATTTCTTGAATGTTAAAATTGTTGTTCATCATTTTAATTACATGCACTTATTAATAAACTCGGAAACCAGATTACTCGTTACTTTGGACCTTTATGTGTTATCGGGAAGAGTCCTTGGAATACGGCTCTACTACTTCCGGTCAACCACGCCACTCACTTCCCCTGCCAACATTCCCTTTTGCCCATCAACGACACATCTTTTAGTCCCAAACTACGTGGTTATACATGTATAAATTCTTGAAAATTATATTTTTCACTTTAATATTAGATAATTCACTAAATCGCAAAAAACCTGCGAAACTCAACAACAACATAGCCACTGTTCTTACACTTCGTAAATCACAATTTTGCTTCCGTTCCCCATATACATTTATAATCTTCTCTAACACATCTGGCGAAATTGGTTCCTTCTTCTTTATGGGCTTTGATAAAATTCGTTTTCCCCCTTCCATTAAACTATGAATAACACTGTCGTCACAGGGATTAGAAAACGCACAATGAAGATCATGATACTATAGAAAAATGAACACAGAACTGCTTCAGAAACTCCTTGTTGAATTAATCCACTTAAGAAAATGGCAATCACACTAGATTTTGCGGGAAAACTTGCAACATCTTTGGAAATACACCACTGCGTAAATTTCTTGAAATACGTTTCATACTGCTTGACTGTGTTTTTACTTTTTGCACTTTTCATGATGTGGATTATTGAGGAATCTGCTGATTTAAACTGCTCTTTCGTTGACATGTCTTTAATTTCCGCCCAAGTATCATTAAAAATCTGTGAATAAACAGCAAAAATATAACAACACACTCACTTACATATTTAAACTGCTATTATTATATTTTTCTGAAATCAATTCTAACAACCAAAACGTTGCTCAAAAACATATCTTGAGCAAATATACTCGACTTGTCTGATCCCGACATAAACGACGCGAAAGCGTCAACTCCTGTAGTGCCTGGATTCCAATATTTCGAATAAAACCTTTTAACTTTGTTATTCTTACAATTTGCAAAAAGATCAATTGTAAAAGGACCCCATATTCTATCAAAATATCGGAAAATGTGTTCAGACACACTCCAATCATCACTGTCAAATATGCGACTGTAACTATCTGCATCCATGTTGAATTCTCTTGGTTTCCACTGTACTTCAAGTAAAATACTGTATTGCACACAGACACCAAATATACTCAATGCCAGCTGATGCAGCTCGTCAACCATACTACCTTTACATGCGATGCGCACGACATTTTGATTATCTGTAATATTTTCACAAACCTTCCACTCAACACATCTGCCAGACTTGATAAAATTATTTGTACTGACTTTAATTCTCTCCAAGTTGAACTTTTACTTTTTTCACACTGATCCCACATGTAATGAACTATTTTCTTATTTCTTTCACATGTAAACCCTGCTCCTGCATGAGAACTTGCATCTGAAAAAATAATTTTCTCTGGTGTCTTATCAATACATGTAAAATATTTGCAAGGGAGCTTACTGATATTGTAATGCCAAAATTCTAACTCTTGAATATTCCCATTGTCTATATACAAAATTTCATCCCAGCCAGTCTTAGAGCAAATTGTAATACTGAGACGTCTAGTCATTAACTGACATATGTTTCCCAAAGATGGTTTTAATGCGATAATTTTTCCCACAATAGAAGATAATTTTCTCGCCGAAATATTGTTTTTATTCTCTAAAAGTTCTTTTAATAAAGATTTAATATTGCTAATTTTTTCCAAAGGAACTTCTAGCGTCCCGCTTTTCAAATTCCACAAAAACCCTTACCACACCATACTCTGAGTAGGCTCAAGTACTGACTTCTCAGTATTTATAACAAAACCTGATCTCTGTAACGTATCTTGTATTGTGTCTGATGCAGACTTGCACTTCTCGTACGTATCACAAACCCAACCATCGTCCAAGTATACTACCACAGGTAAACCGCATGATCTCCAATATTTCACTAAAACTCTCACTACTTTTGTAAAAACATGCCCTGCTGAAGATAAACCAAAAGGTAATACATTAAATTCGAAAAATCTGAATTTGTCACCATATTTCCAAGAAAAACCTAAATATTTGTGAAAATCTGGATGTATATCAATATGGTGATAACCTGATTTTAAATCAAACTTAATCATGTGCATTCCCTGTTTTGCATATTGTAAAGCCTCCCTTCAAACTTAACCTTTTGTTTTTCTACAAATTGATTTACATGTCGAAGATCTAACACCAACCTTTTCTTACCTGTGCTGTTCACTGAAACAGTAAGTGGATTAACAACATGTATTTTTTCTTCAGATATTTCGTGAATACAACCAGAATTTAAAATATCATTGATGGCTGTACAAACAAAATCACTGTGAATATGAGCCGACTTATTATTTTTTAAAACGACCTTAGGCGGCGATTGAATAAATGGAATTACATAACCAAACTGAATAGTATTTTTAACAAATATCTTTGAAGACAATTCACCCTTCCAAAATTGTTAACAATTTTTTAATCGAAACTTTACTGACATCATCGAACACGTGTTTAACTCATATTCATAAGAATCACTCATACAGCCTTCATTTTCACTATACTCAACTTGTTCTCTACTACTGCTTGTTGGCGTTGTTGCTAGAGGCCGATGCGACCGTGGAAGCTGACACTGGAACTTGTTGTCCTCTGGCAAATGGGCATATGGTCTAAAAAATGGTTATTGAAATTTAATCCCTCTAAAACAAAAGTAATACTGTTTAGCACAAATAAAAATATAGAATATCCTAAGCTTCTTTTTCAACAATGTGAATTAGATTTCATTACTGAACACAAACACCTCGGAGTACTATTTTCAAACGATGCCAGTTGGTCACCACATATTGATAATATACTGTCTATTGCTTACAAAAAACTGTCTATTTTGAAAAAATTAATATAAATTTAAAGTAAATCAAAAACACTCTCACTCATGTATACATCATTCATAAGACCGCAACTTGAATACGCTTCAGTGGTCTGGGGGTGCTGTCAACAGGGTGATAGTGATAAGTTAGAAAAACTTCAACTTTATGCAGCTAGAATTGTAAAAGGGTTAACAACTATAGCTTCCAAAGATTCACTTTATTTTGAAACGGGATGGGAACCGCTTAGTTGTAGAAGACAAGAAGCTAGATTAAAAACAATGTTCAAACTTCATAATAATTTAGTGCCAGAATACTTAATGGACATCCTTCCAAATATGCGCTGTAACATATCTATGTACTCGACAAGAAATTCTCAAAATTATGATATTCCAAAGTGTCGATTACAAACTTATAAGTCTACGTTTATTCCCACTGTAGTTAACGAAAGGACTCCATTCCACTTGAAACTCGAAATTTACAGTCAATGTCGAAATTCAAATCTAAAATTAGTAATAAAAAATCTAGATCTAGATCACCACCTTCTTACTTTGATTACAGTAACAGAAGACTTAATGTTCTTCAAACCAGACTACGACATAATTGTGTATTAAATAACGACCTTTATAGATGCAATTTAATATCAAGTCCCTTGTGCACGTGCGGTAAAGTTGAGGACACATACCATTATTTTTTTTCGTATGTCCAAAGTATGCGAACGCCAGGAATGAATTTTTACATAATTTTTTACAATTGATACAATCCACATACTAGATACACATGTTTTATTATGGGGGGTTGAATCACTGAGTGCTGCAGAGAATGAACATCTCTTTTCTTTAGTTCAAACATTTATTAAGCATTCTGGTAGATTTCCTTGTTAATTACTGTACCAGTATTGATATATGATGAATTTATTTAACTTTTAAATATTCATACATATATGTAAAATGCATCATTTTGTTTACTTTTGCAAATTCTGAATACTTTATATAGCATGTTTAACTGTGACAATATAAATGTGTAATTTACATGTATAGGGAGAGGGCGTTATAAGTATTCAGTACTTGTGCTCAATCCTTTTGTAATTATATTACAATAAAATATGTTCAAATCAAATGGGCAGTCCCTGACGTAATGCCCGACCTGTCTGAAGAAAAAGCACTTCCGTTCAAAGTTCTGTTGACCTGCACCGTATTCGATTGGTTTGGCGAATTGCTTGTACCCCCCTGTAGCAAACGTTTGGCCGAAAGTGCGAAAAAAGTCGTTGGCAGCAAATGCATTCTGTCTACGGTTTTGCATGGGATATGTATATGGCTTCCCTCTGTAATTACGCTTACGAACAGCACGGCTAACAGCGCCCCGTAACTTAACAGCGTCGTCATTGTTGTCTGCTAATGGATCGTCAAATTTGTTGACAGTATCCCACCCGTGCCTGTCTGCTATTTTTAGAATCTTGTTTCGTTGTCGCAACTCGCCGATTTCTTTCTCAATTGTCAGTGCCGCATTCTCCAAATCTTTCTTCTCTATAAAGTTTTTTGTTTCAATCAACTTCTCTATTCTCTCTGTATTAAAGGTATGCTGAATGCGGTGTCCCTCGTGTTTGAAATCGAATGAGTTATGTTTAGTATCCTCCCGTGCGCTATCCTCGTGCCCGGCATTCGTGGCGGGATTATTAGGTTTACTGTAAATTTGCTTCACAATAGAACTCGCAATGACCTCATTCTGCTGTTGCAAAGCTTTTCTCAATGAACTATTAAACAAAGATACTGCATCCTCGTTAGACAATTGTTCATTAGACTCACCCAATAAAACTTCTTCAGAATAGTGCACATCTGAACTCGATGTACAGGTTTCCCTTCCTTACAACGTTCTGTACGAGCGGTAGAATAACTTTTAAAGCACGCACCTGCTATTTATATGACCATGTCACGTGACATAAAAACCACACAGATCCACCACTCTGTTCACCCAGGAAATACCCATGCATAACGACAATAATAATAAAGATTTTGTGCGTTTAGAAAAATTAGTCAAACCCTTCCTATTTTTAGATAATGCAACGGAAGTGCACAGTAACTTTGGAATAAGCTCACTGACAACTTTCATGATAAATACAATCTTTTATATGATCAGTATAGGATTTAAGTGACTTATATGAAACACAAGTGATGTAATAACTAGTCTTTTAACATAGTAAGTGATTTACCAAATGTGTTTCATCACTAATATCTATAGCTCGATGATCCGATCGCATGTTGACACCTGTTAAGATTTTCAGACGTCTTGCAAGGAAACAAATATTTTATTTCTTTCTGAACTCACTTAAAAATTTTCTAGGGATACAAAATTTGGAAAAAAAGATTCAGAATTGGGAAAATATGGCTGATTTTTTGATTGGGAATGGGTCCGGTAAACGGACCCAAAAACAAGCCAGAAAACCCCTGTCTATATATGCAAGAGCCCCAATGCAGAAGCTGACTAGGCTACATATAGAATGCTCTTTAAGTCTTTATTTATTTGATCAAGGATCAAATATTTATTGAACATATTTGTATCAGTATATCAGTGTAATGTAATACATGTTCAGATGCTAGATTCAACATTGTTTGAAAAGAAAAATGCATGTGATTTTCTTAATATTTCAGAATATTGTAGTTAAGGTTGGAGAGTATGGATTCGCAGGCATTGATCAAATTAGAGCCGAGTACGGACCATGTAAATAATGTACCAACACAATGTAGAAAACAATGACTGGTTTCTTAATAATAAATGCTATGTCAGATTTGTTTCACTGTTTTCAGTCACTTTGTTCGATATTGTTATAATTATACGAAGGGTTGCCCAAATAATTTGTGGACAATGTCGTTTTTGTCAAGATGTACTAACTGTATGACAAAATATTATTTCTGAAAAATTAAAAACAGAATAAATTGCATTTTTTAGATTTAACGTAACAATTTATGTAAAAATCTTGTGTCATTCAAGTTCACCGAAAGACTGTAGGGACCAGAGTTAAATTTCCATTATGTGTATGAATAGAGTGTTCAGATGAATATTTTTTTCTTATAAAACGAGTCAAAGCTGAATAAAAATTAAATTTATCAGAAATTAAGCGGTTATCGCCATTTTCTGATACCTATAGTATCTCTTACTAAATAGACAATGAAAACATTAAGCGATTCTGCAAGAAGTGTGTTTCAAAATCTAACGGAAAGCGATGTTAACCATCCGAAGGGAACATTGTCCAATCATACAATTAGGGAATAACTATCTCCTAATTTGGTATTTGCGACCGTTAATGCTGATTTAACGGTTGCAAACTGAGTTTTACCGGCGACGCGTAAGCGGAGCTGGTAAAACGGATGTTTGCGACCGTTAAATCAGCATTAACGGTCGCAAATACCAATTTAGAAGATCAGTTATTCCCATTCTAATGCAATCCATGCATTTTGTTTTTTGTTTACGTCTTATTTTGTTGAATTTTGTTACATGAAATACGTCACGGAGCATTGTGTTTTTGCGTCGCTCTATTGTGACGTCACAACGAAAAGCTTTCACGCTCGTTAATGCTAGTTTTACTGCTTCAAAGATCAGTGCATTAGCCAATCAAAGAGTGTTTTACAAAAGAATTGCATTAGAATAATAGTTTAAACGTTGTCAGACACAAAACATTTATAAAATTCACACAATTTGAATTCATTGGAATACATTTAGTCAATTGATTTGTAATTGATAAATACTATTTTCAACAGTGTTTACAATTTTGGAGATATAAGAAGTGGAAAACAACTGTAATTAAAAATAATGAGATATTCCAATTTATGACTTGATATAAATTTTAAATTTCATGTTTTTTGCATATAAAGTGAATGGAAATCTATTGACGTCGCGCACGATGTTGGTGTTAAAATGTTTTCTCGCAGTGCGCGCTGACAATAAGACTACTTTTCAATAAAAAATAATAAAGATATATGCTATATTATATATCAATCTGTTGATAGGATCGTGGACTTCAATAAAATATACAATAAATAGCAATTTAAAAAGATAAATTTGAGAAATCAGTGATAAAACCCCCAAAATTTGCCCAAAATGCCATGTAGATAGGTAACAGATGCAAAATACATATTTCAAATAAATTACAATATCTCAGCGAAATTTCATTTTTAGCTCTACTGGTCAGAGACCAGAAGAGCTTATGCGATAGTAATGCGTCCGGCGTCCGTCCGTCTGTCTGTCTGTCCGTCTGTAAACAATTTTTCAAAACGCTACTCCTCCTACAATTTTAGTTTGATTTCAGTATAACTTGACACACAAGTAGACTACACTAAGATGCATAGAATAGTGCATCGGTTTTTGATTTCGATGAACGGTGTTGCCATGGTTACTAAAAATAGAATTTTCTGTGAAATTCCTTAAAAACGCTACTCCTTCTACAGTTTTGGTCTGATTTCAATATAACTTGGCACACAAGTAGACTACACTAAGATACATAGAATAGTGCATCAATTTTTGATTTCGATGAACGATGTTGCCATGGTTACTAAAAATAGAATTTTCTGTGAAATTCCTTTAAAACGCTACTCCTTCTACAGTTTTGGTCTGATTTCAATATAACTTGGCACACAAGTAGACTACACTAAGATACATAGAATAGTGCATCGGTTTTTGATTTCGATGAACGGTGTTGCCATGGTTACTAAAAATAGAATTTTCTGTAAAATATTTTTAAAACGCTACTCCTTCTACAGTTTTGGTCTGATTTCAATATAACTTGGTACACAAGTAGACTACACTTAGTACATAGAATAGTGCATCGGTTTTTGATTTCGATGAACGGTGTTGCCATGGTTACTAAAAATAGAATTTTCTGTGAAATTCTTTTAAAACGCTACTCCTTCTACAGTTTTGGTCTGATTTCAATATAACTTGGCACACAAGTAGACTACACTAAGATACATAGAATAGTGCATCGGTTTTTGATTTCGATGAACGGTGTTGCCATTGTTACTAAAAATAGAATTTTCTGTGAAATTCCTTTAAAACGCTACTCCTTCTAAAGTTTTGGTCTGATTTCAATATAACTTGGCACACAAGTAGACTACACTTAGATACATAGAATAGTGCATCGGTTTTTGATTTCGATGAACGGTGTTGACATGGTTACTAAAAATAGAATTTTATGTGAAATTCCTTTAAAACGCTACTCCTCCTACAGTTTTGGTCCGATTTCAATATAACTTGGCACACAAGTAGACTACACTATAATACATAAAGTAGTGCATCGGTTTTTGATTTCGATGAGCGGTGTTGCCATGGTTACCAAAAATAGAAATTTCTGTGAAATTCCTTTAAAACGCTACTCCTTGTACAGTTTTTGTCTGATTTCAATATAACTTGGCAGACAAGTAGACTACACTCAGATACATAGAATAGTGCATCGGTTTTTGATTTCGATGAACGGTGTTGCCATGGTTACTCAAAATAGAATTTTCTGTGAAATTCCTTTAAAACGCTACTCCTTCTACAGTTTTGGTCTGATTTCAATATAACTTGGCAGACAAGTAGACTACACTAAGATACATAGAATAGTGCATCGGTTTTTGATTTCGATGAACGGTATTGCTGTGGTTACTCAAAATAGAATTTTCTGTGGAATTCCTTAAAAACGCTACTCCTTCTACAGTTTTTGTCTGATTTCAAAATAAGTTGGCACATAAGTAGACTACACAAAGATACATAAAATAGTGCAATGGTTTTTGATAAGTACAAACCAGTAGAGCTACAGTCTCGACAGAGACTTCTGGTTTGGGGAAAATATTTGGCGGACTAATTATTGTGATGATGTAAAATGTATACGTCATAACATTGTTGACGTAATTAATGCCAGTAATCAACGCCGGGTCAAAGAATTCTCAGTATGAGAAGGGACAAAAATCGAAAATGGCCACCACAGAATCAGGTAAATACCACAATATAAATTATAATTTATGAAAATGTATGTACTTACAGTTATCTAATAATTTGTTTTTGATTTGTAAACATAGAAAATGGACACTGTGTAAAATTTCAAAGTAAATTATTGAGAAAAGTTTATTTTCTTTGAATTTAAGTTAAAAAACGATAGAAGACAGAGGCGTCACAAAACAAGTATATTTTTTAATTTCAATATTTTTGGCAAATCGAATATAAAATATCATGTTGTGTATAGCAACTTATTGGTGTTTTACTGATATCATCTTGATGGAAATGATAAATAATATGAAATATATAAATATCTTCCGTTTGATTTTTCATTTTAAAGCATTTATTCATAAAAACTATTACGCAGGAGATTGTTTAACTATTAACTATTAAAGACACGTGTCACAAAGGAGAAATTTTAATCCGAAGTCATGCGTAGCATGGTAGAGTATAAGGTTTTTGGGGGG
>NW_026940421.1:0-11916 GCF_032062105.1 Saccostrea cuccullata
GAAAGTTTCTAGTGCTTTAGAAACAATTACATGTATTATTAGCAGTTCTACCTGTAAATTTGTATTCATATGAAAAAGAATTCATTCAAGACCTTAAAAAGGAGAAGAAAATACTTGCTGTAGCCTTCCACTCGACATTAAGATACTATAGTATACTGACAATTGTATTGTATTAACAATAGTTACTTCCATTCATATGTCTACTCGATATATGCCAGTGAGCTTGAAATAAAAGATACCAAAGAGTCTGGCACATCTGTGTCATATGTGGATATTTTACAAGAAAAATTGTTAATGGTAACCTAACAACAAATTAAACTTAATTGATGACTTCAACTTTTCAAACGTCAACTTCTTTTACCGGTACTTTTGTAGCAATATACCCTTATCATCTTCTTATAAAATTTATGTCTCAGTTAATTTGATGCGCAATTTTATAAAACTAGGCAAACAATATTGTCAAACAAGTTGATGAATAAAGAGTGACGACAGTCATATAAGAAGTCGTCCTTTGGCTCACGGTGCACACGATAACCGGTCGACAGGGGACGCTTACTCCCCCATGGCACCTGATCCCACCTCTGGTGTAATAGAGGTCCATGTTTGCTCTGCTCCTAATTTGTATCGTTTAAATGGACCTTAGACTTTGTTCGTTATCTCTTTATTTCATTCTTTAAATACGAGGCTGTAAGCTTGTGCGATTTTTAAATACCCGGTACCTATAGAAATTCCCTTAATGTGTTAAATAATAGCATTTCTTTACTTTGAAAGAAATGAATGACCGTGGTAAATCTGAATCTTTTTATATTGATAACTTGTTTAAAACAATTGATAAAGTTATGGGAACATAAAATACATGTTCTTACGAATTATTTGATTCAGAAAAGTTTTAAGCATGTTATAGGGTTATTATAGAAGCTTCTCAATACATGTAAGTTAATTAAAAATTTAAAATACATGTATCAAAAAATAGTTTTATTAAACATGCATCGCTCTAAACCAGAGAAATGCATGCACCGTGTCTAGATTTGATACGTATATCTTAATTTGAAATGTCGATAAAAATGCATAAATTGTCTATTTTTTTACACCAATGAAACCTATGGTATAGTTGGCAATAAGAATTAACACAGCATGATATTTCTTTTGCAACATTCTCGACTTGAGTAACAATTTTATCATTGATAGAGAGGTATAAAATTGTAGTTGATGGTATGTAAGAATGTTTTACGTATTTGTGTATTTTTTAAAATTCTAATGCTTACATTTTTATTAAATATCTAGACGTCACGAACAAGCTTACTCATAAACATTGAAAATGAGGGTATCAGGTATCGAATCGGACACATTTCTGAAGCATAATTATTATCTGTTGCATGTGAGAGTTAAAAACAAACAAATGAAAACTTACCAAACTGACTCATTCGTTTTATAGGGCCTTAAAAGAGCTTTGTTTTTTCCCTTTTGTTCATAGAATTCGGTGAGAATCCTACGGCTATAGATTTTGTAACTGATATAAATTACTTTCCGTGCTTAGAGAGTGAGCAAGTGGCCAATGTTTTATAAATGGTTATTTCTTTTTTGTTTATAATACATGTTGTCTGACGCCTTCCTTATTTTTCCTAATAAAATTACTATATATCTTATATAAGATTATGGAATGTGCTTAATCAGTAAAGTTATTTGGTCCATAATAACGTGCAATGTACCCGTTAAAAATATAGTTTTTTTCTTTCTTTATGAGTAATATTCCCACAATTGATATACCCCGTTCTATTTCTTCAAAGGGTAGGGCTAGGTTAGTTGACTTTAAAATCTTTTATATAGACCACTGTATAACATGGATGTGGATGTACAATTATCTGTACGCACATTTTTCCAATTACATGTTACTCGTATTTTATAGTTATATTAATTTTCAAAGAAAACAATCGTTTCAAGCGACCATTTGTTCAAGCGTAATTAGACTTTATTTATGCTAAGATTTTCTCCAGTGATGCCTTCGTGTTTTTCTGTTAATCCTAAGTAGGCATATTCGTTATTTATCTGTATTAGGCTTCTGGGGAGTTAATGATTAATCATAACGTATCAGCAGTTCACAATGGTTAAAATAATCAATGGGTTTCCATATAAAGACATTCCTTGTCACGCAATGCCACATCATGGCAGAAAAAAATATGTTGTTGTTTTTGGTATGTTTCGTATCAATATTGATATTTTTAACATGATTTCACTTTGTCAATATATCTAATTACATCTTTTATGTAAATTTGGCACAAATAGAATTTCTTGAGTGGGTAGTAATTGCTAATTTATATGAAATATTCAGATGAAAAGATGGATAGACTAAATATACTTGTACAGTGTATGTTTTAATTCATGGAGTTTTATTCAATAAAAAATGGCCATTGTTTACTTTACTGCATTACATACTTCATTACTTTGATTTATTGTGGAGATGCATGTTTGATAAAACTTTTCTCTCAAACTTTGAGTTAATGTGAACTTTTTTGAGATTTAATGATAATTTTGATGATAATTCTGAAAATAATTTAAATATACAAGTAGTCTTCCTATTAATAATTAAAAAATCTCATTTGAGAATTGAAGCTAAGAAAAGTAAAACAAATCGAATTTCATTCTAAGAATACAATACAATGATTTACATTGTTTTAAACATGTATTAGCTTTTACTCCAATTAACTACCTTTAACCCTTGAAAACTATTGTTTTATATTGTAATAAAACCTTCGATTTACTTTGATAAATACTTGCAATGATGCTTTAATTTTCATTTCATTCTTTTCTTTTTTTTAAGTATAAATTAAACGTTATCACTTGTATTAAAGATTTACTTGTAGCACATAAAAAAAATCTTGAACCTCTGTTGATTTTTTTTTTATTAGCTGAACATGTCAAAGTAGAAAAAACATCAAAAAAAAAAGTTGGGTTTTTTTTATCCGTAAGAGATATAAAGCTAAAAAATGAATACAAGTTTTCTTATATTTTTGTATCCCAATCGAAAGTAAAATGTTACAATGTCATAAAGGAAGAATAATTTCAAAATCCATTTTTGTTTCCTTTAGAAGAGTTACTTTTTATTGATGAATCTTCTGAATTTTTGTAGCTCAGTGAAAACAACAATTGCATCAGGATTTTAATTAAAAGTATATTTTTATCGATCACTGATAATAATAATAATAATAATAAATAGCTAATAGAATTTATTTTATTATAAGCAGTCTGCATTCAAACTTTGTACCTCTAAGTATTATTCAACTTGAACAAAATTTGTTCTTAATGTATTTCAATAGCAAATGCTAAGTGCTAAGTTGAACATGAAAATCAAATGGCTTAGTTAATCTGTACTTTTTAGAACATTTGAAATGATTATTTTTTCTTGTTAACAACTGCAAAACTGTTCATTAAAATTTAAAATTCAATAAGTAAAATTATTTATCGTATTAACAGCCTTCACTTTATGAAAGCTTTTACTGTGGTCTATTCAATTACATCTTGTCTCATGAAATATATGGAGATAACGAACAACATTCAAGCTCAAAAGTCCATAAAACAATACAAAATAGGAGCAGAGCAAACGGAACTCTAAAACACCAGAGGTGGGACAGTGCCATGGAGGAGTAAGCAAACCCTGCCGACCGGTCACACCCGCCATGCGCTCCTTGTCATGATCGGTAAAAAATGAAAAAAAAATCCGTCAATTCGGTGCGTATATGAGTATGAAAAACATCAGTCAGTATTTGACTCAATGATAAATTGTATTTGCTGACAATGCCATTGCATCGACCATAGAAGTTACGAAATGATGACTTTAAACGAGACGGCTGATATTCTTGTTTCATCAACTTGACACGTTTGTCAATAATTACCTCGTAGTAGAAATTGTACATACGTAGAGTCTTCTCTTGCGTGTCGAATCAACTGAGAGATAGAAACCCCGTATGCAGGTGACGGAGGTATATTGCTGCATAAGTAAGGAAGTTGAAGATTAAAAGTTAAATCACTTTTATCATAGAGCTTTGTGGCAACGCACTTTGAAAAAATTACGCACTGAGAAAAATTTTTTCAAAGTGCTTAAAAATTGGGACAAAATCAATGCACTTTGAAAAAAAAATTTCAAAGTGCGTAAAGAGTGCACATAACATTTTTAACCATGGGGACACTTAACTCACTTTGAAAAAAAAATATGCATAAAACAAATTCTAGACTTATGGATTTTAGTTATTGAGAGAATCAACTTGTAATAATTATATCTTCGAAAAACTTGTTAATTCACATGTACTCATTTAACCTCAATGAGAAGAGGAAGACGAGTAGAGGTCTCTCAGCCAAACTCGTTTTTCTTATACATTGTACACAGCCGTCAGTAGCAAATTGAAAGTGGATCCCCCCAATTTTCAATGCCTAAATCATGTATATCTTTGTAACATATTTATGTGACTACACCCCCCCCGGTATAGATGTCTATGCAACACCCAAATATATATGTATTTGCATAACTGGTATGACGTTAAAAACTTTCAATAAATTTAAGTTTACATAGAATGCATGCAAACTGGAAAAAATTAAGTACAGTAAAACATTTAAGAGAAAAAGAATTTTCAAAGTATGGAAAAATCAAAATCACTCACTTTTACACCCTGAAGTGAATTCATCACCGAAGAGTTATCAAACAGGTTCAATTATTTATCATACCCAAGATTTACAAGAATATTGACTAAACTATATACATTTTTTCAAAGTGCGTTAATATGGTCGACATTAATGCACTTTGAAATGAAATTTTATCTTTTCAAAGTGCGATGATTTGGTCCGAAATTTAACACACTTTGAAAAAAAAAATTTCAAAGTGCGTTGTAACAGAGCTTGGTTGTTAGATTACCATTAACGTCTTTTTCTCATTTAATATAAATCAGGCCATTTTGTATAGAAATTGCTTGCTGGTGAACTTGGGGCAAAAGAGCCATAACAATAAAATCACTCTAAAGTTTTCAGTTCTTCTTCAGCGTCGATGCTTTTGCTGAACATACGCAACAATTTTTTCTTCATCAAACCTTGACCATACGAGTAGTCGATGCACCTTTTGGAAGGTGATTGGCGGTGTTCTGTACCTGCATGTGCAATAAAATTTCGAAATTTTCATTTCCCACTGAGCCATTTGGGGTTGAAAACCTAGTGAACAAATCATCTTTGGAATATGAGTTAAGATTTAATACCGGTATTAAGTTTTGGAATTTTATTTTCATACAAGGGATCAAGAAGGTCGAAAAAGTCATTTTTCTACCAAACCCTGGTTTCCAGAACTCTTCTTTCATGTCACACAGTAACCAGTTGTTCTTTTGGAAGTTTTCCGGTGTCATGTAAATGTGAAATACAGCTTTTTCTGAATAATCTTTTCTCTCACTAAATGGGGATTAAATGGAGTCGAGAATTGACTTTTTCATGGAAAAAAAAACAAGTTCCAAGAACTCCTCTCAAATTAACCAAACAATCTTTTGAACGATAGTGGTCTGTCCTGAAGATGTGCAATAAGGTTTCAGAATGTACATTTTCACACTGGAGGTTAAATGGGGATCGAAAGATGATGTTTTTCTACAAAACAATCCTGGTTTCCAGAACTGTGCATGCTCTTACAATGTAAACAACAATGAGCAAAAAATCTTTTGAAAGGTGTTTTGCGGTCTACTATGGATGCCCAATATAGTTTCAGTTTTCTTAACCTGTGCTATAAAAGGGTAGAAAAAGACATCGGATAGAAAATCGAAATATTCTTACATCCGAAAATTGAGTTATGCTGTTATCCTAGTCCGTCTGTCACGCTTTCTTTTCCTGCAACTTCTCGAACTTTTCTTACAATATACCTACCTACCTAGTCCTTGTTGCACCCGGAGGCACATGGGGCATGGACTAGGGATTTCTATTCTTTGTTCTTTGCTATTTTCTCCACCTCTCCCCAGGTAAGACAATCTTACAATATAAAAAGTAACCAAATCAAATCATCTTTTGGAATATCGTATTTTGTGTCTTGTGCATGTGCAATAAGGTTTCGCAATTTTCATTTTTAACTTGGAGGTCAGATGCGTGTCGAAAAGAGTTGTTTTTTTTTTAATTTGTTTCACAGAAACATGATTCTCAAAAGTCCATAAACATTTAATCCAGTAGTAAATAGTAGTAAAATTATCACTGATTGTTCTGAAACAAGTTTGAAAACTTTAAATTCAAATTTTGAGGAAACAATGCCATTTCGATATCATTATTACATTAGAGGTAAACGATTACGTACGGGTATTACGGTTTTTAGACAGCATCTTGTTTATTTTGCAAGATCAATAGGTATTTTAATCCTTATCAATTACCTCACGTTAAAAATTGATTGTAATCGGATTAAGCTCTTGAGTATCGAATAATTGAAGAAAAATAATTAGAGCAGAATATTGCTTTAAACATATAAGGAAAATTAACGGTGGAAAAGCTGAAGTCATCTCGTTTGTCATACAATTTAATTGTTAGTTGGCCTTAATCGTCCGAAAAAACAACACTTCCAGATGAGGCAGATTCTGGAATACATCTAGTCGACATATGAATGGGAATAAGTATTGCAAAAACGCTGTCAAAATATCTGATTGTCAAGTCAAAAAGCTCTTTTCTTGTGATTTTTTTTTTTTAAATAAATTCTGCTCATAAGATAATAAAAACCAATCGGCTTATCCAGGAGGACACCTGTACCTATCGGATTTCCAAATGATTGTTTAAAAAATTTCTCCTAATGCTACAAAAATGTCATCATTAAGGAACACTGGCATCCTTTTAATATCAACCTCGGAATGCTTAATTCTGATGATGACCAAAGACAAAGTCTGAAAATTGTTGAGAACCATTTTCATTGAAGAAGCAGTTGTCTAGTTTTCATTAATCAGGGGAATTTTCGCATGAAGTGTAGAAAATTCGTACTTTTTAATATAATTGATTTGGAAGAAGTTAGTGACTTTTTCCATAATTCTTTGAAGTTTTTGAGAAACCACATCAGATTTACACAATACTGAGACTTCTAGAATACTTATGCTGAAGCACAGTAGTCGTTTTTCTATCCAGCACTTAATATATTTGTAAGAAGTAAAGACAGGGGCTTGGTAGCACACTTTTTTTTGGATACTGTAGTGTACCTGTATCTTTATTTTAAAAGATTTTTATGAAGTTAAAAAAAAATAGGTAGGGAAAATTGAACTCATCTTGGTTGGATGGAATGTAAAAAGTATTAAAAACAGAAATGGCCATTGGGATTTTGGAGATTCTCATCCTTTAGAAAGTTAACTGTGAGTGCATTAGGATTTCCAGACGTAGCCAATTTCTTCCAAAATACACTCCACACAAACAAGATCATATGGCCATAAACCTCATCTGTTGGAACCATAATATATTGTTCAAGCAGTTTCTCTTTCTTTCTTCACCTCTGTTTTAGTGAAAACAGGAGGAAAAAGTGAAAAACTCTTTTAAAATTTATAACTTTATTGAATTCTATTCATGAAATATACTCATGTTCACAAATGTACATTAAACTTTAGCTTGCTGTCTTTGTTAATGATTTCAATTATAAAAATCTTTTAGCCTTTTAGCTTGTATCTACATGTGTATATTCTTACAAATTATATTTCAAAGAATGAAACCAGAGAATGTTGTTGTGGGGATAGTAGCTGAGTAGTAACCTGTACCACTGTAATGGCTGGCCCAAACTTTATCACCTCTCTGAAGGCGCAAAACAACAAGGTTTACCCCCGTTTGATACCGTGCGTTTGAGTCTCCAATGGCTCGAACTTTTGAAATCCCATTCAAAACAATGTCTACTGCAGTATATTGGTTACTGTACTCCAGAACTGTCAGGAAGAAGACGTAATTTCCATCGAGGGTTGCGGTGAACACACCTGAGCTTGAATTATATCCGAGACCAATGTTCGTTATCACGGCGGGAAATACCAATGTTCCGCTGTTCCAGCCTGTGTTGGAGGATGTTACCACGGCGGTGAATCCCACTTTTTTTGATGAGGGATCTGGTGAATAAAATGATTGAAGTTAGTATAATATAAAAGAAGGTAACCGTATTGACTGCTTTGTAAAATTTAATGATTTTCAAATTTATGCATTTGAAGAAGAATGTAAATGAAATACTTTTTTTCTTACTTAATACTTAAAGAATAGTCTAAATTAACAGGTCTGGACGATTTCTAAATAAGGAAGTCAAGAACGATAACTGAAAGTTGCTATAAATGTACATCTAGTACATGTAATTATTTTTCTGTCCAATCAGACAACAGCATTTTTACACACCCCAAAACATGTTTTAAAAGAACAAAAAGATAACACGTGCTTTTGTTTTTTTTCCTCAAAAAGATTTTTTAACAAAAAATCTGTAGAAGTAAGATGAAAACTTTTGAAGAATAAGGTATTCCCCACATATTTACCGTGAACAACCTTGACATTTTTATCTCGGTAAAGAAAAAAATAATGCATGATAGAATGTAATCGTTTACGGAGGTATAGATCGCACCAGTTAGCTCTTATCAAGTTCAATTTTAACATTTACCAGAATAACTAATATGTTGGTAAATATAATTTTGCTTAGCCGTCCGATTTTCATCGATAATGCTTAAATTCCATGGGTGTAGATCAACTCACAAAAGTGTTTATCGTATGGACTATACACATATAGTTTTAAATTATCACGGGTTTCATGAGCGCCGAATACTAAGCTATGCAGACTTTAAATGGGCATAAGGAAAGGCGTACCGGTATAACGTGGAGAAAAAAGAGTACTGTAATTATACATGAATGCGTTTTATCCCAATATCTTACCTCGCATATCAGAAACTGCATTGAATATTTTGTAATAAACACTCAAAAAATAATAAAGACTGATATCTTTTCTATAAGATTTTTATGTCAGGCTCTAAAAACTGAAAAATTGCCGTATTTATATCAAATTTTCAACGTAAGTTAAATTTTTGGGATTGCTATCTCCTATCTAGAGACAGATTTTTTTTATCCCACTTAAAACGTATTCTAAGCTTAAAAGTCGTGTTTGTTCACGGTAGAATTGCGATAAATATTATATTATTCTCAAATGCACATAAAGTTTTAAAAAAGTTTGTTCTAAAAAAATCTTTTGAGCAAAAAGCTTAAAAAGCACGTGTTTTATTTATTTTCTCATGGAGTTGGGTAAATGCTGTTATCTGATTGGTCAGAAGGATAAGTGCCTTGTTTATCCTGTGTATTAATAGCAATTCACGGTTATCGTTCTTGACTTCCTTATTTAGAAATCGTCCAGACCTGGTTAAACATAGAAATATCTTAGGTAAGACGGTTTTTACAGAAATTCGCACTATTCTAAGGACTGCGTTTAACCGGTAAAACAATAGTCTGTACTACTATGAAAGGAGCAAAGGTAATTGATTAATATGATAAGTTATTTTCACAGTTAATTAATTTTTATTTAGAAAAAATAAGCATTTATTATAGTACTCTCGATTGTTCCGGAAATATTTTTTTTTTAAAAATTCAAATCTACAAGTAGACGAGGATGCTTTTATATAATGTAAATACGATAAAATAAGAAAAATTTTAAGGTGTGAGTACCGCAATTTCTATTCGTCATATTCATTCGGAACATCTCTAGAGTTTTCACAGTAGAAGATAACTTCAGTTGCTCCAGTCGATATTGGTTCCGCTCTTCTTTCAGAGAGTTGATTGTGGTGTTGATTTCATCTATAGGTAAAATTTGAAACGTTTTAAAACTTCACAATACAGTATTAACATCTCTGAGTTGTGAAAGTAAAATTAACTTAAGATTATAAAATTCAGATTGACATCGCTGCCATCAATAAAATAAATAATATTTTTGAAGTTTAAAAAAAATCTGTTTGTCCAATTTTTTTTAAACATTAAAAGATCAATCCTTGCATAAAGTCAAATTGATTTGGGTTTAAAAAAAAAATAAAAATGCAATATATACTAAAGCACGAATCTTTCCCGATGTGTCTAGAGTTTAACATTGTTGTCGTGCATGGTTTTGGAAACAAAAAACGTCAATCTTTGAAAATTTTAATATTGCATAATGATGAAATGAAACTAACTTCCTTTGCTTTAAACTCAAATATTTAACGGTGCTAACAGTTGGCTTAAATTCGGGGTAACATATATGTTATGATTGGTTTCATCAACTGTCGAGTGATTCATGACACTCTAGAATTTAGTAATATTTTTAAAAATGGGTAAGAAAAGTTAACGAAGAGTGATCGATCTTCAAAAAAATCTTAAAACAATACAAATATGTAAAGAGGGCATAAAACATGGATCTCTGGAAATTCCAGAGGTGGGATCACATGCATAGGAGGAGTAAATTCAAAATTTACGACATGATACATGTCCAAATCTTACCAGAAATTTTTGCTACGACATCAACCTGTGACTCTCCAAGTTTGGAAACAACTTCTGAAAGTCTGTTTTCTGTGGCCTTCAATTTTTCATTGAAATTCTCAAATGAACTATTCATGGAATTATAAATCGCCTTATTCTTTTCGGCAATAGAAGCAGATATGTTATTGTCGGCTGTTTCTGTGTGTGTTTTTAAATCCAGCAAAGTGATCGACAAATAACGAACCTCAATCTTAATGTCTGCCAAAACATCTGAAACATTTTTCTCATGCATTTGCAGACTAGCCTCGGCAATTCTTTTATATTCTTTGTGATTTTTCGAAATCATTGTGATATTTTCGCCTACAGTTTTGAGATGTTTCTTTTGTTCACGACTTTCATTTTTTAGCAGATTGTTCTCAACTTTCAACAACTCCAACTCCTTTTTCAGTTCTGATATTTCGTTTCCAAAGGATTCCTGCATTGTCGAAATCTTGCTTTCAGCTTTAGCGAGGGCGTCCTGGAGAGTCAACATGTCTTTCATCAGAGCGTGTACATTTTTAACCAAGCTCATTCTAATTAAAGTTTCCTGGTTCAGAAGTTGTCTGAAAACATCAGTGTTCTTGGTTTCCATCTTACTAACTTCTAGTTCTGTAGAATTGAACTCATCTGTGAGGAGTGAGAAAATGGCAGAGTTTACCAGGGTGGCGAACACCAGTATAAAGAAAGCAATGGTATTCATGGCAGCGCGTCAATGTATGGATGTAATTTTAAAATGATACATAAGTATCATAGGTGGTATTTATACCACTATGGGTAAGAATGGGCTTCAACTCCTCAAGTTTCTAAATTTTTTGAATATATTGCAACAAGGGGTGGTTTCCTTCAAATACTTTGTCTATTATATTTTTTCCTAATCAGTTTGCCAGAAATAGACGCATGTCGAAATATTTTCTTCCGTTTTTCGATTAATAATAGCATTTTAAGTGCTTTAAGAAGGTCTTCTCGATGATAGCAATTAATCAAGCAAGGAAAAAATATTGTCGTTCTTGTCAAGACTTGAATTCCAAGTATACTTTGTGTTTTAGCACTTGGTTAAATATTTGAAACGGAAATTTCACTATAAAACTTTATTATGTTTTCAAAAGCCTTTTTTGTGAATATTCAATCTCATCATTGTTAACCAGAATGTTAAGATCACCCCATTGTTGACAATTGTTACCTTGTGAGAATTATTTGAGAATCACGGTGTAGCAGCATGCAAAGAAAGATAACTCTATGATTTTCTGATAATCATTTTAACAGACCGTTCCGGGATCAAAAATTCATCTTTTACATGATGTCGGGGAGGAAAATTAACAAAAAGAATACCTGTGACACATATTAATTATCGATCCTAGATTTATGTGGCTAGGACATATCCTTTATAGGATAGCAGGATCGATAAATCCCAAAGCCGCCTACTATGAGCAACGGTCCACCCGGAAAAAG
>NW_026940422.1:0-12070 GCF_032062105.1 Saccostrea cuccullata
CATGAATTAAATAAATCCAATCTTATTAGTGGTGAATGCAAGGGGAATGGAGATTTTAAAAAAATCCGCAAACTAGACATCATATAAACCTAACATATATAAATATACATTAGTTAAGGAAAGAGACCCTCTTTGGACACTGTGAATTGGTTGCTATTGTGTTGGTATTAAATTTTCTTGTTTCATTTTTTTTAAATATTCAGATTAATGGTCATCGATCAAATAATCTGTGAAGAGTTTTATGATGAATGTTTCATTTTGGGAGGCAACTGCCTTAGAAACCTGTTTTCATATAAATCTTCTTTTACATAAGCAAAAATTTGAAGAATGAATACTTGAAAATTTGAAAAATAATAGATATTTGTTATAACTATCCACTTTTATAAAATGAGAAACAGAGAAGATACTAATGATCCATTAGTCTAAGAAAAAAACCCAAGTTTTTAGGAATTATCTTACAGTAAATATATCAATACATGGGATTTAAAACCCCATGATAAAGAAACGTGGGAGAAAAAACCCCATATGACAATATAAGCAACATATGGGTTTAAAAAACCTACATTGATTTTCGTGGGGTTATTTCCCCCATGGGGTGAAAAATAAACCCCATGGGGTTTTTGTGGGGTTTTTTGTGGGGTAATTTTAAGTTCATGTTTCCCCATGAGATTTTTGTTTTTGAACTCAAATATCTCAAAAACTAGCAGAAAATGTTGAATTTTTTTTTTCATAAATCAATTTGATTATAAAAACCCCACCATTTAAAAAAAACCCTAAGATGATAGCTTTAAAGGAAAAGGGTGCGCAAGTTCGGAAAAATGTCCATTCCGAAGTTGTCCGTCCCACTGTTAACTACAAATAAATCTGAAGAAGGTCCCATTTATGTGCGAGACAGGTTCCTCGACTGTTTTCAGAGGTATAAATAGGAACTTAAGTTGGACTAATCCATGATTTTTTTTTAACAAAGAGGTAACGTGATGCTGCTTTAGACACTTTGATGTTGTCATCCGTGCGCCTCAGGCAGTTACAATACAAAAATTCTCATAACTTGTTCATTTATGTATATATTTATTTGAAATTTCTAGGTATATTGATGAGATCTGTAGTAAAGAGAAGTTATATAAACTTTAAGAAGGCAGTGATATATTTTTTTTCTTACTCTAGACAACTTGTCCACGATTTTACCGGACTACCCTCGTACATGTACAAAGGGGTGTTCAACATTATCAATATGAAAAAGAAAAAAATACCGAATAAATGTAGAAATGTTTTGTAACATACATTATTTTTGTGGAGATGCTTTTAGATTTAACTACAACCATTGGATAATACTAAGTTCTAAACATTTATACGCCTACAGCAACTAGGTTGATTGATTGTAAATAGTTTAACGTCCCTCTCGAAAAAATTATCACTCATATGGAGACGCCACCACTTGGAGAGCTACAAAATATGTCCTATAGTATACTCGGCACTCGGGGCCATTAAGCAGTGAGGGATCTTTTTCGTGCCAGCACCTATTGCGACACGGGACCTTGGTTTATACGTTCTCATCCGAAGGACCGGTCTCCACGTCCCACATTGGGATAACAACAACAACTAGATGGTATGGGCAGTGTCATTTTAAGGACATTACACCAAGGGAAGAGAAAAAACATAAAAATATACTAAAATTATATGTTTTAAAATATTTAAAGCCAAAAAAGTCATTAATTTTTTTGGTTTATTTCTGTATTACACACCAATTTGATTCATCATTGCGTTCATCGTCGAACAAAACAAAGTCTTGATTTTATAATTAATTTCACATCATAGAGTCGCCACAAATATATAAACATCGGATTTACAAACGAATTTAAAACACATAGATATGCCACTAAACTATTTGATCCTGTGGACATACTGTCGATCCACAATGAAAAAATAAACGGTCCCGTCAAAGTTATAAGACTCATGATAAGTATACCAACCAACTTCAAGGTACTGAAAACTTTTTTCTGTCGTATTGAAAGAAGTTGTTGGCGGTTATTCGAGAGAGGAATCCCTCGGCCCTTATCATTAGTGGTCTTGTCATTGCTACTGTCGACGGTCGCAGACGCCAGTGACACATTAACACGTATTGTTTTTAAATGGATTGAACTATAGTTACTCATCGGATGGACCTTTTTGCAAGTCATTAGAACAGAGCAAACGGTTATGAAGTAGAAAATGAGCGACAATGATAGCAGAGACAACGAAATTAACTTTAGGTATGTTGAATATGCTAAATAATGTCCGTTATACACATACGAAAAAATGTGTTCATTGTGCAAGTCGAAACTTCTACTAGGTGGTGACACAAAGACTAAGTTTGTAATTACTACAAGTAATGAACCGCACACACAAACGTAATACTTCCTGTTCTGTTGAAAAATGTATGAGTTCCAGTTTTCCTTATGTAGAACCAAAAATCTCTGTAAACTGATTAAAAACGTTTGTAATAGTGAAATACACAGCCCACTGGTCATCAACACAACTTGTATTACAGTTAATATCTTATTCCGTAGAAAAAACGTTATTACGATAAACGGGGTCCCGAGCCCGACTGTAAAATCACTTACACACAGCATGAGAACTAAATACATGTAGGGATTTTTTCGTATGTTCTTATCCTTCATTAAAATAACGAACACTCCTCCATTAATTAACAAGACTAGGATTCCAACAACCATCACTGATAGAAATGCGAGTGGCATGAGTTCTTGTTCATGAATAGAACTGCTTATGTTTTCCATTGATGTACTGTTTCCTGGTTTCATATTATGTAAACTGGTTTTGTTTGAAATGTTAGTTAAATCATTTGGTCAAGATTTGCAGTTCTTAATTCCAAAATGAACATATGAATCTGGTATTTCATTCTGAAATAAAATAAAAATAACAGAAAAATTAAAGAAACCCAGTTGGACTATCTTTAAAAGTTTGTTTGGTTGTCCTCTGACTAGAAATAGCCCGACTCATAATCTTTTTCAAATTTGGAGTTTTTTTTTTACTTTTAATTCTTTTCATCCTGTCAACAATCACATGTATGTTTAAATTGCCTGGAATGATATTCCCACCTATTTACCGACCCATGTATCATACCCTGAGTTTAAAGAAGGCTTGCAAACATTTAAAGATAACCTTATTTAATTAAATTCTTATATTTTTAAAATAAATAAAAAAATTATCCAAATACAATTTTTATTCAGCTTTCAACAATAAATGGTTTCAATTGAGATGATTTAAAAAAGGGTTATTGCCCATGGCCGCCATATTGTACGGCATTCCTAGATTTCTTCATTATTATTCAACCAAGTTCAGTAGATCATGTTACACTGGTTACTGAGGTAAAGAAAAAACTATTTTTCTAATGAATAAACGTTTGTTTAAGCCTCTATTAATTAATAATTTTAAGATTATAAATAGTTTCCCCCATATATTTCTGGCATGCATGTTTAAATTTGGTTGTCAAAAAGGAAAATTCACTGCTTTGCCCTACAATATGGCGGCAAAGGGGAATAACTCCTTCCAAAACACTGTCATAGGTAAACAATCAATTGAAGATCAAAAAACATTTAAATATAAAAGATTGAAGAACAATTAACTCGTGCATAAGAAGGCAGACTTTTATAAACATCTGCATAACAAAAGCTAAAGTTGGACTTACAATCACTCCAGTATGCTAGATGTTCACGGCGAGTTACTTTTGACTCTAGCATCCACTGCGAAATACTCACCGCTGAAATTCCAACTGCAAATAAATAATTTAAATAAAAATTCAGGTTTCCAATACCGCCCAAAGTCTCAGGCGGAACGAGCTGGTTAGAAACTGGCCTTGGTGTATCGAGCCTCTTACAGCGTAGTTGTGAAGTAGACGTCATGATTAAATCACATCTTTCTCTACGCGGACACCATCGACAGTTTTATACGAATTTCATCACATCAATGTGTTTTGATGTCACTAGGCCAGTATAATTTAATTAAATCTGGTAAAAACAAGGAACAAAAAGTAATTTCAGACAGAATATATTGGTTTTCCTAATTAATAATTTTCCTATCTATGACATTAAGACATTACTAAAAACGTGGCTTAATCATGACTGAGTGTCATTTGCTTGTCGCTCTTGATATTTTTTTCACTCATACGGAGACAACACCACCTGCCGATGGATGGCTTTGTTCAAACGCAAATTAACTCATATACCCAGCGCTCGCGGTGAGGTTTTTTTATAAGCCAAAGCTGGTGCTGGACTAATCTAATTAGAATTCTGATATACATGTAAAAATAAAAGTGTGCAATATCAAAGTCATCTGAACAATACAGTTTGGGAGCAGAGAAAAAGCAGATCTCTAAAACATCAGAATTGATATCAATGCAACTGAAGAGAAAGCATCCCCTGCCGACCCGTCACACCTGCCATGTGCTTCTTTTCATGTTAGGGTCAACAGAAAACTTGGTGATGGATTAAATTTGTTGATTAGGTAATTGTATCGACCAAATAGTAAACAAATCCATTTTTCTAAGAAATATTAAAATAAACTTCATGACACGATATGGGATAGAGTACTGTGGAATCAGTAATATTCGTAGGGGACGGATGTTCGTGGATTTCGAGGGTCAACCTTATCCACGAATATTTATTTAGTCAACATGTTTCTTTATTGAATCTTCGGTATATATATGATTTACCCACAAAATTGTGACCCCACGAACCAACAAAATGTTGATTACTCACATACTTCCCCCCCCCCCCCCCCGAATTTAAAATGATTCCACTAGTAAACCGGAAAATTCCTGCAGCATCTTAATGTACGCGGCAAGAAATGCCTGATGTACAAGACAGCCTTTTTTAGCGTAATAATTTTTTCTTTTTATTTCTAAAATAAATTACAATTTTCTGCACGCTTAGTATTTACTTCTTTTTTATCCTTAAAATTTATTTTATATTATATTCATTGAAAACGGATGAATGGAAATTTCAATCATTTGAAATAAATAAACCCCCACCTCTCAATTGCCCTGAGTGCTGGGCATATATATAAAAATGTGCATTTAATTTTAAGGTTAATTTTGCATCTAAAACGAAAAAAAGCTTAATAAATTTTTTTCAAAATCAGAAATATTAAGACATTACACAGAAGAAGTATTATAATATATGTGTATTATATACTTATAAATGATTAAGTTGTTCCTACCTTAATCGTGTCACGTCCACGCTTTTAATCTGATAAGATACTTGACAAAGGATAATTCTGCCTCTCGATCAAACAACTAAATGGACAATACCTGTATACATTCCATATAAATATATCGATTAATTCCATACGTAAGATTTTTATTTTGAGATCATGTGATGTACAATAGGGTCACCAAATCGCGAGGTAAGGAGATCATCCATAAGTCGCAGGTTCGAATCCCATTGTGTGATCTGGAGACCGGTATGAACCGAGGTCCCGAGTAGGTGCTGGCACGAAAAAGACTTTTACTGCTCAATAGCCGAAAGCGGCCAGTAGAGGACAAATTTTGCAGCCCTCCAACGACAAGCGGTGGCGTCTAAATGTGAGTGAAAATTCTGAGAGGAACGTTAAACAACCTATATAAATCAATAAATCTTTCAATTATATAGAGAGGAAACCTTTTAAATTGTCCTTGTCTGCACATGAATATATCAATGTATTTCTTGAGTTTGAGTTCAGGAACTTAATTATGTTATTCATGCACCCGATTTGGCTCTGTATGTATAATTGGTTGCATCCTCCGCAAATATTAAAATAAAATATACGTATATTAAAATTTTGGACTTGCATTTCATGACCGGATTAATAAGGAACTTTTCCTCTGATATTAAATTAAGTACCTTGACCTTGTCTTAAAAGAGGACATATGCCACATCGCGGATTTTCAATTCGTCACGGACTTTGTAGGTTTCCTGATTTTGGAAGGAGAGAGCATTCTTGGGTTTTGGTACTGCCGTTTGCTGTTTATAAACCTAAATTTAGAAAGAACAATTGGCATTTCTGTATCTGTTTCGAGGATTATTTCAAAAGAAAGTGGGCACACTAGATAGGCATTCGGCAGGAATCATTGACACGAAACAATTCAGATTTACGTTAATGTCCAAGCAACATGTTGTTTATATGTCTTATACAATGTACCTAAATACTTCATGGAGATGGATTTCTGTCTTATGTTTGCTCATTTGTATTTTTTTTTCAATTAAAAGGTGTCATGAAAGATAAATTATCTATGCTAAATACAAATAATAAAGTCTAACACTAAATAATTTTTGTGCTCAGATTTAAAATGCACTGAAAATATTGAATGTAACAGTACGATCGAAGTTGCTATTTTTAGCTCTACTGGTCAGAGACCAGAAGAGCTTATGCAATAGTAATGCGTCCGGCGTCCGTCCGTCTGTCTGTAAATAATATTTCAAAATCCTACTCCTCCTACAGTTTTGGTCTGATTTCAATATTTCTTGGCACACAAATAGCCTATTATAAGGTACAAAATTCTTTGTATCGGTTTTTGATTTCGATTAACGGTGTTGCCGTGGTTCCTTAAAATAGAAATTTCTGTGAAATTCTTTCAAAATGCTACTCCTCCTACAGTTTTGGTCTGATTTCAATATAACTTGACACGCACATAGACTACACTAAGTTACAAAATTCTCTATATCGGTTTTTGATTTCGATTAACGGTGTTGCCGTGGTTCCTAAAAAAAGAAATTTCTGTGAAATTCTTTCAAAATGCTACTCCTCCTACAGTTTTGGTCTGATTTCAATATAACTTGACACACACATAGACTACACTAAGGTACAAAATTCTCTATGTCGGTTTTTGATTTCGATTACCCCTGGTAACGGTGTTGCCGTGGTTCCTAAAAATAGAAATTCCTGTTAAATTCTTTCAAAATGCTACGTCTCCTAAGGTTTTGTTCTAATTTCAATATAACTTGGCACACAAGTAAACTACACTAAGATACATATATAATTCTGTGTATCAGTTTTTGATTTTGATGAACGATGTTGTCGTGGTAACTAAAAATAGAAATTCCTGTTAAATTCTTTCAAAATACTACTCCTCCTAAAGTTTTGGTCTAATTTCAATATAACTTGGCACACAAGTAGACTACACTAAGATACACAATTCTGCTTATCCGTTTTTGACTTAGATGAACATTATTGCTCTGGTTACTAAAACTAGAAAATTCTGTTAAATACTCTCATAATGCTACTCCAAATACAGTTTTAGTCTGATTATAATATGATGTGGCATGCACGTAGACTACACTAAGAACTTAAAGAGACTTGATCAAGGATCTTTAGTCTATTTATTGCTGTTGTAAAGTTTCAATTCCCAACAGCTTAAGTACTTTTCCTTTGCTATAAGTGAAAACCAGTAGAGCTTCAGTCTCAACAGAGATTTCTGGTTTTTTTTTATTTTTCTTTGAAATATATTCAGTATTTTTTTCATCACGTGTAACTTTATAGTTTCAAATTATGTATGTTGATTTCTATTTGGGAACGTTAACACTAAAAATGACAAAATGTGAATGCATTGAAAAGTAAAACAATGGAGAATAATTTATAAAACATACTTTGCAACTTTATTCAAAGACCAATTTTTACTACCAAATCTAAATTTTCAACGAAAAAAAAAAAATCTGTTAATTCGAACCTAAAGTGCTAATAATACGTGGCTCGAATCCAGCGACAACCCAATGTAGCTACCGGGACACTATACATCTTAGGTATTTAAATCATTATTTAAAGCCAAAGCCCTATAAAATTGGAATGTCAATTTTCTGCCAGAAAATAAATGGGAAAAGTTAAGATTTTGGTATTTCTGGGTTTTCTTTAGTTTTTAAGCAACTGGAATAAATTGTACGGTTGAAAATACAATGATAACGCATTTAAAATTCATGAAGTGAAGACCCAGAAACAAAAAAAATTAATGAAAAACGGCTATAAAAGAGTCAATTTTTGATTCATTTGATTCGTACAGCTATATTCAGGTCCATATTCAAATAATATCAAACATATTCAACCGAATATTTGCCCATTTTACATTCACCTACAACACAGTCAATGCCTAGGTTTTGAAAAAAATTGTATAAATCAATCATATTTTTTTTAGTCTTTTTATGAGCCACTATTCCTGCCGAATCGCCAATTAAAGCGCCCACTTTCTTTGAACGATATGAGCAGTAGTGATTTGGTTGTTATGGTTATTAATTGTGACTACTGGTCATATTTTAATTTCCTCATCCGTAGGAGTTGTAGGTCCGAAACAGTCTTGTAAATCGTTTTGTAATATCGGTTTATTAGAGTTCCATTTCGACGTCCGTAACCACGAACAGTCATTTGTTAGCATTTAAAGGTGAGTAAATTATCAGGAATTGAAGTTAAATGTATGATTAATTACTAAATACCATTTTTAAAACTGGAAAAAGTATAAAATACAAGAGAAAATAGCGACAAAAAATCGGCGGCGTAAATCAAAGGTTTTTACAACGCTTGGATCTGTAGCTCTCTGCTTTATCTGTCCGAATTTTCTCAAGCAGACAGCTACAGATCTGCAGCTAGTTCAAATCATATACAGACGACATGGCGACTGACGAGAAGCAGAGAAAAAAGAGGAATGTAAATTAGACACAGGAAGAATGTTTATTGCTAGTAACATAAGTACATGAAAATAAAGATATACTCCGCTCAAAGCTAGGACCATGTGTAACATCAAAACTGAAGAAAAAATCATGGGAGAAGGTAACAGTTCAACTGAACGCATCTAGTAGTACGCCGAGAACAACTTCGGAAGTCGAAAAGAAATGGCACAACATTCTATCAACTTCAAAGTCTGAAATTTCTTCTTACAGATAGAAGACAACTGTCACAGGTAACAATAACACAATTTATATCACTGATGAAGTTGAATAAATCAACACAGAATAAAATCCATCCAATAAGTTATAAAATCCACATGAATTCATTAAATCTTACCGGAATTGTTAAATCCCAACCACTGCCACCAGTTGTAACGTCGCCGTAGCGTTCAAACAGAGATAACTCCAAATTTTCAATCCTCTGAATGAATTACGCAAAGTTCGTTTTAAGGTCAGACGACACGTTCCTCAAAAATATATAATTTTGCCTAAGAATTTGTCATTGAAGTCTGGGTACTTTAACAAGTTTCCTCACAAAAAATTTGGATACCTTACCAGGCATTTGGACAAGATACCACAGGTTCATATTTCTAATATAACCCTTGTGCGTAATCTTCTGAATAGCCTATATCACAATTTTTGGTGTACTTATATTCAGAACATTTTGAAAACAATGTAATAAGCAGAAGAGAATGGCAAATTTGAATTACTTTCTATATAATACCATGAGATTTTAGGAATGTGTCGTCTGACCTTAAAGTTTATTTACACTATTTACACATTATAATAAATCACAATAACATCCAAGAATCACACACAGATTACTCCCAATATTAAAACAATAAAGTAATCCAATGTTAACTTCTATGTACAAGTTCTGCAAGCGTTACCGTCTGAGAAGGTCCCCCTTTATATAACATTAGGGCATTGATCATTACATAATACTTTAGCATGGTTTGCGAGGAGCAATGATACGTTAACAAAGACTACCTGTATCTATAATTATATAATAACGGAATCCAATATAAACTAACATAATAAAATAATTAAAGATCGTTATAGACGCATAGTAAACCGTCTTCACGATCCAAGTCCTCATTTTGCTGTTGTACCATTACTCCCAGAAAGTATACAAAAATATAACCAATGAAAGAAAAGTTATTTTTAATGTGTGTTAACTTGTATGCTTCGGAGTTAATGGGACCTTATATTTATGGCTATATTCCGTTTATAACTTTTTTGAAATACATAAACGGAATGAACCATATTATGGGGTTGAAGTTTCCATAAAACCCATCCGTCCCATGGGAAAAAACATTTAACATTATAACATCCCATAAACGGAATAAAGCAAATTATAATGAGAGGTGAAATCCGTGATTTAAAGCCGCTTAATCGGAAACAGGCACATATTATCTTACACAATAAAAGTACGTCATTACATAGATAATACATAAAAATAGATTATAAGATTAATTTTATTAATAGTTTACTACAACAATCCTTACATGGAAAACATAGATCAAAAACCTTATTGACAAACAGAAGTTCCTGACGGGAAGTTAAGATCTGTTGTGAAGTCACCTTTGAAAAAAAAATATATTTATCAGTTATATCTAATTATAAAGATATAATTCAAACCCGAGTATTTTTTCCTAAGTAGAAGCCTTTAGTCATAATACATCTTTCCAAAACTAAGAAATTAATTGAATATAATCCAAAGTAATTTTTATATTAATATGCATATTTAAAAGAATAAAGGAAAATCGGATATTTTTAAAGATTTTCTTTTAAGAAAATTTAGTAACGAAGGCTAATATTGTCTGTGTACAGGTACATGTATAAGTACTTTCCTGTGAAAAAAATGCTCGGGTTTGTTCTTCATTAGGTAAACATGTAAGCGATAAATTTAATTTTTCGAAGGTGATTTCACGCGATATCAACATAGGATTATATTTGTGCGACCTAACAAAAATTATTTTTTTAACTTTTGAATTTTGATATCTTTTAAAAGAAAAAGAATTTAGGGATATAATTTGACAAAAGTTGAAACAATTTATGGACAATTATTTTTTAAGAAGAAAAACGAATATATTTTTTTCGCGATTAGAATCGGACTAGCGACTTTAAATATCGATACTTACTATACGGACTTAACCTGCAATCATAATTTGGTTTATTCCGTTTAAGGCATTTCTCCAAAATATATCACCATATTTATAGCAATAAACAGAATAAAGCCATAAAATTAAGGTGCAAAAAATTTCTATGCATACAAGTTTCTATATACCCCCCCCTCCCTCCCATGGGACCTCCCATCCGCTGAGGACCAACGACGCGATGTACACAGGAACCTTTCATTTAAGCCAAGCATTTTTTAGCCGAGTATTTTTTGTTGACAAGGTGTTGGGTGGAATTTCATATTTCTATCCCCATCTTTGACATCCTGCCTTGGCAGATTCGCAAGAAAAAAATATGTGTTACAGTATCCGCATCGTTATTCTTTACAATTCTATCGTGTTCTATCGTGCGTGTATCCTATCGAATCGTGCGTGTATCCTATCTTATCGTGCGTGTATCCTATCGTATCGTGTTTTCCGTTTATCAGGTTTTGCGTTTTCTATCGTGTTTTCCGTTTATCGTGTTTTGCGTTTATCGTGTAGATCGTTTATCAGGTTCTATCGTGTATCGTGTTTTGCGTTTATCGTGTATATTCGGAAACCCTCGTTTTTCATCTTTACTGTAGAAAGAAAATACTGAGCTATTCCGAGTTTCTTTTTCGTTTTGTTAACTAAAATAAGATTACTTCAACCGAAAAAGAGAAAAGAAAGTTTTAACCCTTTCTTTTTCATCATTAAAAGAAATAATAAAGCGTAGAAGGAAAAGAATAAAAAATAGGCAAGCGTATTTCATGAATAAATAAATTGATTAATTAATTAATAATTAAATGAATAAATAAAATAATTATATCATTGTAAAGCAGAGAGTGAATGTCAAAATTTTAAAAGTAACTCTATTTTTCGGAATTAAAATTATAATCTATCACCTGGTCTTTTTTTTTTTAAAAATAATTTTCGAATTGTTTGATTTATTTTGTCAAAACTAAATACTATTAATATGATTTTCTTAAATGAATCAGAGTTACTTGAGAAAGATTTTTGGTAAGGTACGGTGTATGCGTACACAAAATGCAAATAAAAATTAAATAATAAGCAGGATCTTAATATGTATCTTTTTTTTTTTCATGCAATATTTTCCCCCTTGTTTATAGGATGATAATATTAGTAATATGTTTACGCCTCTAATCTGTATGTTTGCACAATTATTTAAAGTCTTGATGTTACAAAATTAATAAAACATAAGACATTGATCCAGATGATTTAAAA
>NW_026940423.1:0-12041 GCF_032062105.1 Saccostrea cuccullata
CCATGTCATATTATCTACACTGTTAATGTATCCTTATATAATGAGTTTTTAAGTATTTCATCGAAAAATGTAAAAGTTATGGCTATATAAAGTATATCAGTCATTTCATTCATTTCACGCGCCCGCACGTGCATGCGTATGCGCGCAAAATGACCTTCGTTCCGCACACCTACACTTCACACCTATTAACCCTAAAAAGGTTTTAGCTCAGTTGGATGAACAGTTTCTGAGAACACTCGCGGACAAAAAAGTACCGGAGAACAAAGAAGAAAAAAAAGAATAATAATAATAATAATAATAAGAAACCGAGTAAAAACAATATGTTCCCAAACTTCGTTTGGGGAACATAATAATAATAAGAAACAGAGTAAAAACAATATGTTCCCCAACTTCGTTTGGGGAACATAATAACAATATGTTCCCCAACTTCGTTTGGGGAACATAACTAGATGCGTTCTTGTTGCTAAAGCAACAAGCGGTCTTCCGACCGACTTTTCGTTAGATATCTATGCTGCGTCATCCCATGAAATAGGTTTCAGAATGTATTTTCCCTTTACGTTCATTTACAGCAGTCTCTCAACATATATCATGATTATTACAGATAAACCTCAAAATATCTTTAAATATAGCTTTCAAAAATCGGCAAAATATTTCATACATGTTATAAAAAGTGAGAAAAGTCATTTACAATTGAAAAATGATAGAAACAAAGAAAAAATTTGGGAACGCCCACGGCGGGATTCGAACCCCCGACAGTGGGACAAAGTTTGGTTCGATCACATCTTTTCAATAAATGCACGCATCAAGATTCTGAATACATATTTAGAATTCTCATAAGACACACTATAAACCCTGTAAATCAAAAAGAAAAATATTGAAAAACAAAAAAGTTGAAAAATGAGACTTTTTGAATTCACTTCCGTTTGCGACCGGAAGTGCCGACGACGAAAAATAAAGGTCGTTCCCCATAATGGAGTTCGATGTTCTATCACCTCAGTGAGTTTCACTTTCATATCTTAAGCCGTTCTCGAGAAAAATGCTGGACAAAATGCCTTTTAAAAAAAACAAAAATCCCCAAAAATCGCGAACGAAAGTGAATTTCGAAAAAATAAAAAACACGTCTGGAGATATTTTCATGATGCATCATCCCTGTGAAAATCTTTTAAATCCATCCACGCACAGCTGAGATATCGCTCTAACTATGAAAAAAAGAATAATAATAATAATAATAATAATAAAAAACAGACGAATAACAATAAGGTCTTCCGAAGGAAGTCGGAAGACCTTAATAACTAGTGCTAATTGTAACGGGAACCGTTACAGATGTTCCCCAAACGCTCCCCAAATCCCTTTTCGTGCCATATTCCCTGTAAGCTTTATTAAAAAAAGGCAAACTCTATGCATTTAAGACTTTGTCAACGTTTTCCCAGAAGTATACCAAGTATATTCAAATTTTAGCATAGCACGCGTGCGCATGTGAATGCATATGCATAATGACGATAACATCTTGTCTCCACTATTTAGAAATCTTGATATACTAAATATTGAAGCTGTTAATCCAAAAGGATTAAAAATACGATCATTCAAGTGTATTCTTAAATTTACCAATTTCACGTGCAAGCACGTGCATGTATGTGCATGATGACCATACCCTCTTGTAGGAGTCTATTATGTCTGTGTAAGGTCCAAATCCCATCCTGTTTGGTTGAAAAACAAGGGAGTTACAGCCATTTAAAGTTTAAGCCAATCAGATTGCAGCGCACGTGCATGTGCATGCATTTATGAAAATTGTTACAAATCATATTGTAGGATATCTTAATGCATGCCTATGTCCAAGATTTCATAGCATTTCGTCAAAAAACGAAAAAGATATTGATATTTTTGTTTCAGCCAATCAGATCAAAGCGCACGTGCATGCATATGCATGACGACCATACCTTCTTGTAGCAGTCCATTATGTCTGTCTATGTTCTAAACCCCATCTTGTTTGGTTGAAAAACAAGGAAGTTATAGCCATTTAAAGTTTAAGCCAATCAGATTGCTGCGCACGAGCATGCGCATGTTTCCATGACAATTATTATATATCATATTGTAGGACATCTTAAAGTATGCCTATGTTTTAAATTTCATAGCATTTTGTTAAAAAACAGAAAAGATATTGAGGTTTTTGTTTCAGCCAATCAGAGCAATGCGCAAGTGCATGCGCGTGAGTTCGTGCTAATTTGACAGTGTCATATTATTAACACTATTAATATATCCTTAAATAATGAGTTTCAAAGCATTTCATCAAAAAATGTAAAAGTTATGACTATATTAAATATATCAGTCATTTCACTCATTTCACGCGCCCGCACGTGCAGGCGTATGCGCGCAAAATGACCTTCGTTCCGCACACCTACACTACACACCCATTAACCCTAAAAAGGTTTTAACTTAGTTTGGTGAACAGTTTCTGAGAACACTCGCGGACAAAAAAGTACCGGAGAACAAATAAGAAAAAAAATAATAATAATAAGAAACCGAGTAAAAACAATATGTTCCCAAACTCCGTTTGGGGAACATAATAATAATAATAAGAAACAGAGTAAAAACAATATGTTCCCAAACTCCGTTTGGGGAACATAACTAGAAAGTCTGCTATTGCAAGCAATAGCATATGTCGCCCCGTACTGGACAAGACTTTCATTTTTATCATCACTAAAACAATGGTCCATTAGCTAAGCTTGGACAACCATCGAGTCGTATCAGTCCTTTCCGTTTGAAACGGAAGACCTTAATTGGGTACATCCCATTTTATTTTTAGAATCGGTAGGAGAAGAAAGTAGTGCAGGAAAAAATTACAAGTTCCTAACTTTTCAGACTTGCATAAAAGAAATTGGGCAGATGTACTGAACTGAGCCTCAGACTTGTTAATTGGCAGTATCTTTCCTACCAAAAAAGCTTGGCAAATGTAATTTTTTAAGAAGATCAGCCGAATTATTTTGTGTATTATAACGCCAGTGAGAACTCTGAAATTTCACTTTCATTTTTAGAGGTTCTGCCGGAAAACGAATCTGACATGCCACCTTCAATTCGAGCATTTCTGCATTGTACAGGGCTGATGTTTCTTATGAGATGATAAATCATGTGTAAACTTTCTCAATTTAGCGGAATCGTGAACATTTTCGGCGAGATGAATGTTTTGTTTACAGTAGTGATCAAGGCTTAGCGCACCTGTAGGAGCGGATCCTAGGATTTATGAATGAATAAAAACTATGGAAATAACGTACCAATTTTCTAATTTATACTTGCACTATCTAATGAAATTAATAATATACAAGTAATAGATATACAAAAAAAAATGCGAAATGCTAATAAATGCAGTTGACAATCGTTATTTTATATATAGATAAAATAAAATAATTATAAAATCTAAAGAAAAGACAGAAGAATAATGAAGGTTGGCAAACTATGAAATCACATCAGGAGAACTGAATTTAATGAATGAAACTTTTAAAACGTTACTTGTAAGTTGTATATGTTAGATATGTGTATTCTAACTGGCAGTGCGCTTCAAAAGGGGGGGGGGTCGTCTTGAACATAGTACCTTACGTTTGAACGGTAAGGGCTAGGGCTTTCGTGTTTCAAATATGTAATCCTTGTGAAAAGAACTTTTATTGGACACGAAGAACTTTGACCCTTTGACCTAGACCTTGGAGAACACATGTGTACATCTTAACCTTTTTTCTGTTTCGTTTCTATGACAACTGTGAGCGACTCATTACAATTATTTTAAAAGTAAAAATCACTTTGACACATTGCAAGGAATTAACATTGAAAGTTTCAAAACGATTGCTTGAGTAGTTATTGAGAAAATCGAAATTAAAGAATTTTAACATTCCCCTGGTTTCCATGGCAATAATCGATTATTTGAAAATTTTAAATGCAAAGCGCACAACTACAGATACTAATCATTAAAATAAAAAGAGTTTCATGACGAACGTTTAAGGGACCAGAGAGAACACTCTCGGACAAAATTCGTCGCTTTTTACAGGTTTCCATGGCAACGGTAGACATATTGGAACTGAACGACCTCACTGCACAACTACAACCAGTGATCGTCCTTTGAGGAAAGTTTCAGGAAGATTGCCCCAGCCATCTCCGAGAAACAGCCTGGATAAAAAAAACATTCGTACAATATCAATATGTCGTCCCCGACTTCGTTCGGGGCGACATAATAATAATAATAAGAAACAGAGTAAAAACAATATGTTCCCCAACTTTGTTTGGGGAACATAATAAGAAACAGAGTAAAAACAATATGTTCCCCAACTTCGTTTGGGGAACATAATAAGAAACCGAGTAAAAACAATATGTTCCCCAACTTCGTTTGGGGAACATAATAAAATAAACATTTGTATTTGTATGTGCTATTTCTGACTAATAATGTGCATACTATCTATATAGTATTCGGCAACTTTTTTACTTGTATTGTTTTGTTGAACTCCTATCAACTACTGCAGATTTATTATTATCATGAATATTATAATATTTATTTTTCACAATAAAAGGCTTTAAAACATATTTAATGTTGGACCATGCTTTTAATGTTACATTAAAAGGTTATCGTATTCGATGCATATACATTTTATTGTATTTTTTATGGTTGTCATATTATTGTTCGGAGGTCACACTATGACTATAGTAAGACTACACACACATTTACATTGAGGAAGACTTGTAGAAAATATAAATATACTGAGGTATTTCCGATTTTTTAAAATTAATCTTTTAATAAATTTAAAAAAAATTATTGTGCTATTTCTGTGGAATGAATTGAGGTCTAGGATATTTAAGTACTGTTGTTCAATACTACATGTACAACCAACGGACACTATAGTCTAAATACACTTGTGCAGATACTGTACAAACAGCATAAGTACAAGCGGCATCTTTAGGTACCATTTATTCTTTGTTTTCAAAATATTTTATTCATACTCATAGGTATTAATAGTTTACAATATCCAGTGGTGGTACTTGAAATAAGAAAAGCTCATTCTGTATCAATTGTGCGTCATTAATATCGATATCAGGAAAATTGTGTCGGTAAAATATCTTTTTTCCGAATGTTAACTTTTCCAAAATTCATATTGATCACAGGTGACAACCAACACTATTTTAATAGTGTAACTGCGATATGTAATGATGAACTTATATGCGGAGTATAAAAGTGGTTGTTGCATGTGAAAGGGTCTAATTTCAGCAAAGATTACTCATTTTTAGCCGGGCTTATTGCTCAAAGAGCAATTCCCGGCTTATGTGATCCTGTTCAAGGCAGGATGTTGACCCCATAGTCGCCATTTTAAAGTTACGTGCAAAAATATAGTTCTTACCCTCAACCACTTTTGAGATAATACAAACGCTAAATAAAGCAACAAAAATAAAACGAAGTTTTATCTATATAAAATAAACATTAGTAGTAATGACTTTGAAAACTTCATAAGTCAAAGAACATAGTTCATTAGCGTAAGGATTTTTGATAATCAGTGTTACCGTAGTTCTCTACACATACGAGGTAAAGCAGGAGAGGGAACCAGACTGGCCTGTTTGTTTACATTCAGCTGCGGTACCAGATTAATTCTGATTCAGACAAAATCGGACCGTGGTATTAGGATTGAAAAACTCACTGTCAGTGTCTTATCATTTATATTGATAGTTTTAAAATATTTTTTTCATCAGAATATAAACGTGATTCATATAAGAAATCCATTCTACTCTGTAAATGAGCCCGGCTCTCTGTACTTCTGAGTACTTTGATTCAATATAATTTAACGATTTTACACGACCATTCCATGTTTAGCGCGCATAAGTGACGTCATAGTTAAAAATTACGTCATTTTTGTGCCTGTGGAATTTAGTTCGCATCTTCCTTACTTCAAAGCATAACATCAAAAAACGATCCAAAGAAGATTAAAATATCGTATTATTGGCGGCGAATTACTGCTAATACCGTACTTTGTTCTTTAATGCGCAGTAAACTAATGCGAAGTAAAGTAATTCGCATTAAATTCTCCGTGTGAACGCTAAACGAAGTTAATTCTCAGTAAACTTACGTTTAATTCGAATTAAACTCTCCGTGTGAACAGGGCATAACTCTCTTAGACCTATTAAAATCCTAAGTTTAATCCTAAACTGGTAATGAACCAGTAATCATGAAAATCTACACCAGTAATATACTGGAAAATAAATATTATTCAATCTCTGAATAAAGTTTTCCACCACACCACTTAATACTATCAAATTATTTAACCCAAAGAACTAAATTAAACACACACCTTGATACAGTGTTGTAATCTGCTGTCTAATCTACTGGCTGTCTGCAACTCTCGTTCTTACTATATATACGTCATGAAATACTACGAAATGACGTAAAATACGATAACCAATCAGAAACATCGCGCACCTTATCATCAACCAATCACAGGCGATACGCGATAACCTTATTCCCACGACAACAAAAAGTTGTGTACATGTTTCACCATAAAATAGAAACAAGTAAAATATTATAATTGCTTTATAAACAAAATAACTTTCGTAATACTTAAAGAAGATTGACATACAATTAATGAAATAAATCGACGCTTACAACTTTTAACATTTTAAGAGAAACCGCACTTCCGGAATAACAAACCATGCGGCGAAAGAGAAAACATACCAGGTAAAAATTTACCAAATAATCGCTAAACAAACACCGTTTTAATTATGTGATCATGTATACAATATATGAAGCGATAGATAACAATTAATTTAACACCATAACATTAAAATCTCGAAAAGCAAAGAAAATAACGTATGCGGCAATACACATCGTCTGACAGAATTCGGGGGTCGTATCAAAACACAATGCACAAAAAAAATGTATTCAAGTAATACGGTTAAAACTTCGTGATTATAATATCGCTGTCACTATATTTGTCACAATCATATTGGACAACAAATTTGTTTAAGATATGTTTCAAGCATGAATATAAAACAGATTTACTCTTAAAATTCACATTTACGTCAGTAAAATTTAGACAAAGATAGAGCACACATTTTTATTTTTTTTTTTTCTTTGCTAAGTGCATATATAGGCAATTTAAGTCAGGTTAAATAGTTTGCCAGAAATGCAGCATGTAACTAGTTGTATGCCATAATTTAAGATCATTTTATTTTTTCTATATATATTTAATTGAAAACAACATTTTGTAAAATCACTCGTATGACAGCAATTTTTGACCGATTTTATTATAAATTTCTTGATAATCCAAGAAATTGTTGTAGTTGATGAAAACAATATTTTTTATACCTGATCAGCATTATTATTTTTAAAATATTGTAATTTAAGTGTGTCATGAATTTTTAAGTCACATACTTACAATGAATTATATAGTCAACAATGATCTTTAATTTTACTAATTAAAAACTAAATATGTAATGTTCTTTTAAAGAAAGATAACTTCAAATTTTCTGGTTTAAGTGCTGAAATAAATAATTAAATTGGATAAAAATTGACCATTTGCCAGTGATTTTACAAGTTGTTTTCAATGAAATATATAGAGAAAAAAAATAAAATGATCCTAAATTATGGCACACAGCTGTATATTATCAAGATCAAGCCAATTACTATAGATTAACCTAATAATAAATGCGTACTTATCTTTTTAGTGAACGTTATAACTGAGGGGTTATATGAAGATAGTGAAAGTTTACGCAAGATTCTTGGAATCCTAAAGGAAAAACACACATTTGCAATTGTTGGAGAACAGGGAAGCGGAAGGAAAACAATAGCAATGCAGCTTGCTTTGAAGTTAGAAGAGGAAGAAAATGAACTGCAATACAAAGTGTTACATGACCTTCACTTGAGTAATTTTACTTTGCCGTTAAATCCCACAATCATCATTCTTCCGGAACTGTATAAATCTTGGTATACAGATAGTCATGTGAAAGAAATAGTGAAGTGGTTGACAATGGTCTATTCTCTACGCACAGAAAAAAGATACTACGTTATCGGAACGTTTAATATAAGAACATGGACATCCTTTTTGGAAACCTACCTTGCAAATATGAAGGACGCATTCCGGCCAGTATTTTCCATGGAAGACCTGAGTTTTACAAAACCTTTAATATCTTATATTGCAAATATAAATCATAGAAAATTAAGCGATGAATTCTTTAGTCATTTATGCAAGGAAGAGAATTCAGCTATAGGAAAACCTCTTCAAGCTCTGATTTATTGTAGTAACATTTCACCTTTTAAAAATTAGGAATTCTGGACCAATCCAATTGGAGCCATTTTGGCCGACTTACACTTTTTGTATGACAACAGACCTATTGATTACCGTATTTTGTTGTATGTAATGCTTCAAAACGGATGGATTGAGAATGAAAAGTTACTGAATGGCACAAAGCACGTCCTGTTTGCTGATGTGGATGAGAATGAACGAAAACAAATTTCAACTCGCGTTAATGACCTGTTAAATTCATATTTAGTGAGAGGTACTGATGGAAAATGCTACAGAATCATTCATGACTTTATTGCGCGGTGTTTATTCTTTTCTGCTTTTGAACATAATTATTTTGATTTATTGTGTAAAGAATGTGATCCAAACCTTTTACTTGCGTGTGTAAGAGTAAAAACTACATATGAAAAGACTTTCCATAGGAAAAAAATTATGGTTGATTTTGAAAAATTGCTCATAGGAATTCCATCAGAAATGGTTTTGAACATTGTTAAATTGTTTAGAAAAAGAGACGACATGATTGAAAAATCAAGAATTGCCACAATATTTGAAGAAAAAGACTTTAAAAAGCACTGGTTTACATGATTTTAAGAATAGCGACTTACTAAAGACGTTAAAGAATAAAAATCTTAAATATTTTACTTCCACCTGCAAGAACATCATTTGTCTCGTTTAAAGTACTAGTCATCATTTGTAAGCTCTATGATTTATACAAGGACCTTGTCTTCAAATACAATCTATTACTAAGTCAAATACTGACTGGGATTTTTCACATTTATTGTAAGGCCATTATTCAAACACTGACTTGTCAAGGAGCACACGTCGGTTGTGACATCTTGGCAGGGGATACGTACTCCTCCAAAGCATCTGATCCCACCTCTGATGTTTTGGGGGTCTATGTTTGCTCTGCTCCTGATTTGTTTTGCTTTATGGACTTTTGAGCTTGAATACTGTCCGTTATCTCCATATGCCGTATTTCACTGAAGGTACAGTCTTACTCAATAGAGAAATTGATAACAATGAATACAAATGGTTGATTCTATCAATTATTTTAGAAATAAAGTATTATGATGTTATGAGCTAAACTAAATTCTATGGGCATTTCTCCAATACCATACCCTTTCCTAAAAATGACTTCTTTAACAAAATCCGTCCGTATTGTGTTCTGACACCTCAACCCAGCTTGAAAAATGCAACTCCTAGGGATGTAGCATCGTCTTTAAAAGTATGTGAGGGTATAGGGACCAGAAAGAAAATCAGCTTACCTGAAGACAAAACTTGACAAGCCAAAAAAAAAATGCCCAAAGTGGAAATTCCTGTTTCGTAGGGAAGGGTATCGGGGTTGATTCCGATTCTTTCATAACTAAATTTTTATTCATACACAACTATATAACCACCTATAACTAACCAGCCTTTTATAACATTTTCAATATTCTATTTAGGTATCGATAAATATTGATTACTTAAGTTCAGATTAACATATATTGTGTATGTACTATTTTACGTTTCGATCAGACAAAAATGTGGGTTCCTCTTTGCAAAACTAAATGCTAGTATTTGGAAACAACGAACAGTGTTCTAATAGTCAATTCAAACAAAACAAATCAGGGGCTCGTTTCTCAAAAAGTCGTAGATTTTGGCCTAAGTTTGTCCGACTAAGAAAGTTACGCCAAAATTTAGACGGGCCTAAATCGCATTTCAGAAAGCGGCGTAAGACTGGGCCTAAGACTACGACCTCTTCGCTTGGAACTAAGCATGCACAGATCGTATTTCATTTGGTTTAGAGACCACAATGACATGTGGCGGATCAAATTAATATCACACTTAAATCAAACAGGGGCTCGTTTCTCAAAAAGACCTACGACCAGGCGTAAGCTTACTCCGGGCTAAATCAGTGACTAAACCCGGAAGTCGGACTAAGTTGCGTTTCACAAAAAGGCGGAGACTTAGTCCAGACTAAATTTTGGTTTAAATCTAGGCCTGCTCATGAGTAGGCGTAAGTTCTTAGTCTGTACAAAACTTGGGAAAATGGCAAGTGTTTTAATCACAAAGAGTTAAAAAATAATTATTTCATACTTATGCGATACAATACCTATTCATATACATGCACATGATATGATATGCGAAAAATCATGAAAATTAATAAACAACATATACATGTAGACAAGTAGAGATGCAAACATTTTTCCGCAAAAGGTGGGATGAACTAAAAATTTGTAATTAAGAATTTTGAATTCTAGTTGGGTAGAAATTTAAGACGTGCCCGATTTTATTTTTTTAAAATGTAGGCACGCGTTGGGGGAGGGGGGGGGGGCTGCAATCCTCCCGTTTTTTATTGCAATAATGAACTTAGTCCGACTTCCGGGTTTAGTCACTGATTAAGTCCGGACTAAGCTTACGACTGGTCGTAGGTCTTTTTGAGAAACGAGCTCCAGGGGCTCGTTTCTCAAAAAGTCGTAGATTCGGGCCAAGTTAGTCGGACTAAGAAAGTTACGCCAAAATTTAGACGGGTCTAATCACGTTTCAGAAAACGGCGTAAGACTGGGCCTAAGACTAATACCTTTCGCTAGGTACTAAGCATGCGCAGATCGTATTCTATTTGGTTTAGAGACTACAATAACATGTGGAGGATCACAATTGAACCTGATTACAAAAAGTAAAGCACAAGAAGCACGAACGCGCTTGCATTTTTTCGGGCCCACAGTCACACACACAAAAATGATTGAGCAAATCTTTGTTATTATTTTGGACACAGCCCCCCTCCACCTATACATCCACAAGTTTTATATAAAAAAAAAACTTGCGAAAATTTGGAATAAAAAGAAATTTTCTTAAGAGTAAAAGCTATATATGACAAGGGGCTGGAACAGGCTCGTAGCAATATATTTGAAAGTCGTGGGGGGGGGGGGAGGGGGCAACCAGTACCTCAGAGAAGTTTTTCTCTAGTTAAAATACTAAATACGCACAGAGAGTGAAGGACCGCAGCCCCCGACCCATAGGCATACTGTGAAAATTTTAACAATTTTGAAATCATATTATAATGATAATGATTGTAACATGGATAGGAGAATTTACAAAAAAATTATAAGTTGCCTTATTGGCATTTCAGCTGATACATGTACAATGTATACCTATAGTGTATATTTATAATACTATCATTGTATTTTGGACACATAGTATTACATTGATATCGATATAATAATTTACATGGTCCATGTAAAATACGTATATATAGCACTTGCAGTATCAATGATGGCTTGCAAAACCTAAATTAGTTTTAAATCTATAATTCATGTGAACCATATTACCGACAAGAAATTTAGAGTAGTATAAACCGTCTAGATGGGGGGTTCAACTGAGTGCACTTTTTATGCAAATGAGGTCAAAAATGCTGGATTCTGATTGGCTGGGGGATAGGCGGGTCAAGGGAGTGCAGATTGGGGGGTCTGGGGGGATAGCTGGGTCAAGGGAGTGCAGATTGGGGGTCTGGGGGATAGCCGGGTCAAGGCAGTGCAGATTAGGGGGTCTGTGGGGGATAGCCGGGTCAATTCAGTACATATAGCCCCCTAAATACCGGGGTGTGTTTACACTGTGTTTACATTATACACTACGCTGCTACTACGATTCACAACGCTGCTACTACGATTTTGGCAACGACTCAAGTTTGTTTAGGGTCCTGTGCAAAAAATATGCTTACCTATGCATTGTGACGTCATATACTTGTAAAATTAAAGTTTCATTTTCACTTTTTTTTTAAGAAATAACTTACATTTTCAGAAA
>NW_026940424.1:0-11933 GCF_032062105.1 Saccostrea cuccullata
TTTAAACTGTCGGTTCGAAATTTTCAGGTCCTACGTGTTTGCATGGGGTATGAAAGTTACAAGAAATAATAAAATCCATTTTATTCAGTGTTCAATATTGTTAATTAATGAAAATTGTCATTATTCCAATTTGTCACCAGAAGTACTTTCGATTTGACTTCACATTAATTTTGCGGATTGCTTGTCAGAAAACGAAATTTTCGTTGCATTAGACTGGTTTCGTTTCGTCAGATTTTCTGAATTCCATTTCCGAATTTTAAACAGACGGCTTGTTTCAATTTCTGCTTCGATTTAAAAAATAATGGATTTATTGCTAATACGAGAGGTTAACAGTGTTTTATGCGTAAGTTTTATCGTAAATATTGAATATATTATTATTTTGTACCATTCGTTAATAAACAAAGCCTTATATTTCTTAATAAAATAATTTTTCCACTTGGGGTTTCAGCGGCGAGAATTTTTACAATGGATGCTAGAGGTTACGCGGCGCCAAGTCAAAAGTATCTCGCCGTAAACCTCTAGCATGCTGGAGTAATGTACCCCGAGTGGGATGTTAGATGTTTCAGAAGCGGTAGCGGATTTGGAACATTTAAATAAATTTTAATAAGATTGAAATGCATGTTTCAAAATTTAAACAAGAGATTTCTTCAGTTTGAAAGACAGGAAGTGCATTTTTAAAAATTCTCTTTTATGGCATCCAATTGTTCTCTGGATAAGGAAAAAATTATGTTGATGTTGAAAATTTCATTGTCTTTTATTCTCTATTGAATCTGAAACTAGGTAATTGTAAAGACTACTATAACAAACAACTAAAAAAATGACAAGTTAAATTCTTTAGATTAATGGATTTGGAGTAGTGTAGATCTACAGCTGGCTAGTCAGAGAAAAAAGGATGGCTGAGGAGAGACTTTGTAAATGAATTGATATCAGAGAGATTCAGTTGTGTAGGCTCATCGCGGCAATTAACCTGTCAACGAGGGATGCTTACTTTTTCTAGGCAACGGATCCCAACTCTTGAACTTTCAGGAGTCAGCTTTTCTTCTTAAATCGATCATTGATCATTCTGTATTTTGATACAGATACTGAATACTTCCTTTAGTAATATTATAATTTACTACTTCTACGGGAAGACTGGCGAGTAAACAAGATTATCAAGCTTTATGAAATATATTTTATTGACTTTTCAAACAAGTAAATGTTCGAAAAAAGTAAATGGTATATGAGAATCATTTGAAAGAAGTCTTGCACAATATAAGGCACAATATCTAGATAAGGACATATAAGGTGTTTTTATCATATACTCTTCATGCAATATTGTTCTCAAATAAAACATGAAAAGGAAAGTTGTGTAATCAATCAATACTAGTATTTAAAAATTCAAATGTACATTAAAAATCAGTGTAACTTAAGAAGTTACCAGTGTCACTTTCTTCAATATGTCGGTTAAACAATATACACTGATTTCTTTTCTATCAATGTGCCTCTAAACACCTGTATTTTAATTTTATTTTTCTCAAACGTTTAAAACAATAATCGACAAATTGGACAAATATTTTCACAGCTAATAATAAGTTCCCTAGGAATTGATCAAATTTTCAAAACTTATAAATAAGAATTAAGTATATATTTTAAATTTTTGCTAATTGCCAAAATTTTTCATACCTCATTCTTCTGGGAAAATAATATCGGTTGATTTTTAGATGAGGATCACAATGCTGATTAAAATTAATATATATTTCTCCATTTTTTTTTCAAAATTGATTTTACTACTTTAAGTGCTCCATTATTTTTTACAAAACTAATAGTAAGTAATCCCTTATGATCGATTGTTATAAATTATCAAAGACGGAGTAGAGAATTTATCCCTGGGAGCAGAAGCTTTTATAATCTGTTTATTAGACAGAGAAGAAAAGAGAAGAAAAACAAACGTTTCATAGTGGAGGTAACCCTATTGTTTCCATAAAACGTTACAAAAAGTGTAAAACTTACAGCTGCGTTCGGTGTTTTTATAAAAGCGCTTTTCAGGTATTAACTTAATAAATGGTGTTTCTTAATACTTTGGCAAGGAAAATCAAACTCGATCGAGAGATTTGCTGATGTTTTTGCAGTCTGTAATAACCTCCAACCTGCTGTATAATAAACTTTCAAAAATAAACTAACAGTTGCCAGAAATCGCGATCGCGCGATACACATGTAATAAGGACCAAATTCTCAGTTCTTAAAAGTAAGTGTTGTAAGTATTGTCAATGCTTTGGTAAATATACTAATAAGAATTCGATATAATCGTTATAATAGCCACTCTTCATACACAGCATATACTTCGTTAGTACGAAGTGATATACATGTGTAGTAGGGGCTGGTTTTAGTCAGACTTCACAGCATATTGTCAATCTCTAACCAGGGGGCGTATTACGCCGACAGTATACAAATCATTTGCTGAAGTTACCGTTGTCGATAGGTAGGTCCTTGTGGAAGTTTCCGGTTTTGGTTGCAGAAGGATAAGGTTACGAGCGATAAAGCGATGCCGATAGGTAGCGCCTTATGGAGGTTTCCGGTTGCCGACACATGCCATATAGCGGCTAGCGAAGCTAACCGCTTAAAAAGGGTTAATTTTGAATGTACAAAGGACTGTGAAAAATCCTTTCATAAAATCAAATCTGTCCTTATGAGCAATCCAGTTCTGTCAACTCCAGATTTTTCTAAACAATTTAAGCTAACTGTTGACGCTAGTGATGTTGGAATCGGGGCAGCTTTGTTTCAAGAACATAGTGATAAGGTAGATAGAGTTGTTTCTTATTTTTCAAAGAAACTTACAAAATGTCAACAAAAGTATTCCACCATTGAAAAGGAATGCCTTGCTTTGTTGTTAGCCTTACAGCATTTTGATGTTTATCTGAATGTTACTTTGCATCCAATTCTTGTATATACAGATCACAACCCCCTGACATTTTTGCATAAATTGTCAAACAAGAATCAAAGACTGACTAGATGGAGTTTGTTGTTACAAGAATACAACATAACAATTAAGCATATCAAAGGCAAAGACAATGTTATTGCAGATGCCTTGTCTATAGTATCGTGAACATACATGATTTTGTATTAATGTACATATATTTCATTTTGACAATATAAGTTTTCATTGACATTCAAACTTTTTAAGGGGGGAGGTGTTGTGAGGTGTGTATTGTTTCATCATGTATATTATTAGTAACATTAAGTTTCTTGAACATTCCAGAGTGGTCAATATGTTTAGTCATTTTTTCTAGAACATTCTTGAACTTTATTCGTGACCAGAACTTTCCAGGAATATCATGTACTTACAACTTCTAGAATATTCTAGATTTATATTACTGTATAAATATCCTGTCAATTCGATGCATAGATACCATTGTCGTATAAGCATCATTGAAGTATTACTGGGATATAATTTCACTGGGACATTTTGTGCAGCAACGGACACTCTGATGTATGTATTTTTAGATTTTTGCTAAGTTTGTACTTAACGATTTGTATATTACTGTAAATAAATTATTGTTAAGTTAAAACTGTGTGATTGATCTTTGCTGGCATTTAGGGTTATTCTAGCCCATAACACTAGCGACACCTAAGATACCAGCATCAACACAACACTCTTTCCTGTCAAAATATAACTTGAGCATATTTGCATGGAATGTCTTAATTTTGCCGTTCATGTCTATTCTATTATCAACTTTTCCCAATTTCTTCACTATCTCAAAAGGACCTTTCCATTGCATTAACAATTTGTTGCTATCTGTTGGTAACAGTACAAGCACCTTCTCACCTACTGACATGTCTCTGTTTTTAGCCTTCTTGTTGTAGTGTGCTCCGTAACGTTCGGATGACTTCTCTAAATTCTCTCTGGCCAACTGACAAGTAGACTCTAGGCGTTCTCTTAGATCAACAACATATTGATAAGTACTTCTCACCTCAGAATCCGTCTCTTATTTTGTCCAAAGCTCTCGTAAGATTCTCATCGGACCCCTGACTGTGTGTCCGTATACCAATTCGAATGGCGAAAATCCCAAGCTTTCCTGTGGGGCATCTCGATACGCAAGTGCTGCTGAGAGGTATTTGTCCCAGTCTTTTGGACGCTCTGAACACAGTCGTTGAAGAATCTGCTTTAGGGTACCATTAAATCTCTCCACCAAGCCGTTACACATCGGGTGATAGGGTGTCGTGGATAATTGTTTCATCGAAAGTAAACGACTTACTTCACCCATCAACTCCGAAGTAAACTGTGTCCCCATGTCTGTCAGCATTTCTTTCGGAACTCCGATTCTGCAAAATATATCTACTAAAGCCTCAGCTACTCTTTCAGTTTCTATACCTTTGAGTGCAACTGCTTCTGGATAGCGTGTTGAAAAGTCAAATAAAGTTAAAATATAACGATTACCGTTATCTGTCATTGGCTGTATTGGTCCAACCAGATCAATTGCTACGCGTCTGAAAGGCTCATCTATGATCGGCATAACACTCATTGGAACTTTAGTTGTCCTACCTTTAGGAGTAGTCTTCTGACATATGTCGCACAATCGACAAAACCGTCTTGCGTCAGCCTGGACACCTGGCCAATAAAACTCAGCTTGCACTTTATCAATTGTCCTGGATGTAGCTAAATGACCTGCCATTAAAGACTCATGTGCAAGTGATAAAACTTTCATTCTGTACTTCTTAGGAACAACTAGTTGAGTAAACTGCTTACCATTCTCGACCTTCTCCGACTGAAAAACTCGAAACAGCATACCTTTCTTCAAAATGTACTTTACTCTGTTGCCGTTGGTTTCTTTTCCAACCAAAGCTCTAAGATTTTCAGCGTCTCGTCTTCTTCCTGTGCTTTCAACATATCCTCTGGACAGAACTTTAGATCCTATTATTTCTGGAACAGAAAGAGGTTTTATCTTCTTACCTTCCATGCGTTTTTGTTGTCTAGTCACTGCAGCATTCACAACACTAGGCTTCCGTCCTTGTTGGGTTCTGAGGATCTCTGGCGTGTGGAATGTTTCCGATAATCAAAGGGTATAATGGAGCTTTCAGGCACCACGCATTCACTTCGCCAACAAAATACGGAGTGTTAACATTACTTTTGCGATAGGAATTTAAATTTTTGGGAAAATTCCTTCCCCCAAAACACACATTTGATGGTCCCCAGTAAGTTGATATCATGGACAAGACTTCTACGCACTATAACACCATTGCATCCCGTGTCTCTAAGTACTTGAACAGATTGATCATTAATCTCACCAACACAAACAGGCATCTGATCTAGAAATTAGCCACACTGCAAGCTGTTGTAGTTAATAAGTCTGACGAATTTGCCATTGAAAATGTTGAAGTTAAATGGAAATAGAAAAAAAAAGCAGAGCACTTGCCTGAATCTCTGTGTTCCTTCAAACTGCTTCCTGATTCACTTGAAGTATCCGCTTTCACCGCAAAGCTACGATTCTTGTTTGTTGATTGGTTACACTGCGAGGCTATATGTCCTAGGCTGGAAACATTGGGAATTGGATAACCCCTTTTGTTGTGAAAAGGACTGACCATTAGTCTTCGGCGGCACTTGCTCCCTGGCTGCGTTGATCTCTTGCTGCAACTGGTTTTCTGTTTTCAAATGTCGTTTCCTTTTTACAAGAAGAAACTAAAGCTAATATGTTTACATGGCGTGCCTCTTTGAACTGATCCGCTAACATGCACATCTCTTCAATACTTTTTGGAATACGCTCTTTTTGGAACAAAGATAAGTCTCTATTACAAAAAAAGATATGGGAACTAAAAATTTGCAACACTTAGTCATATAGTCCATTGTATGTTTTGTTAACTTTTCCAAACTCAATCCATCTATCTAGATAACTTTCCCAAACGAACTGCGAATTTTTAAAGGTTTCACCTACCTCTAATCTACACCTACGGAAATATTTTTCGAAAGCCGTCCTCTGTTTTCTCAAACCTCCTCAGCAAAGCTGTTTTAAGGGCTGTATAATCCAGAGCCTTTTTTGTGGAAGTAGGGCATAGAAATCGAGAGTGCGTCCTTTAAGCAATGCGCTTACGTTCACAGCCCACATTCCTTCGTTCCACTTCTGTGCTATAGCGTATCTTTCAAATGGGTTTTGGAAAAAAAGTCTATGTCATCTTTAACCTCATCAAAGTATGGCATTTTAGGAACCTTGGCTAATGAACCATCAATATGACTGACTTAGCAGCTTTAGATTCTGTCTCTTTCAAATTCAACTGGTATTTGGTTTTTGGAATTCCTTAAACTTACTTTCGAGTGCATCTAGAGATTTCTTTTTTTCTAGTTGGAGCTTTTCCTTTCCAAAGCTTCTCTCTTCAAATTAAATTTCCTCCTTTTGTTTTCTTTGCTCAACTCCAAACTCGCAGATGTGCCTGCTGTTCACGGATGAACCTCTGAATATCCGCTCCCCTCAACTCCAAACTTTGAAACCCTATGCAGTCAGCTCTTTTAACAAATCCATTTCAAAAATCCCAGTAAATAAACCAACTATCAAACAACAGAAACTGACACAAAAATAACAAAGCAAAATATCACTCCAGGAAAAACTGAAATAAATCGAAATCAAACCTTCATAATACAAACTAATTCATGGTAACGTCCTCTCCTCTCAGGCTCCCTTTTAAATACTCTCTGAACGTCTCTCTCAACAATCCCAAAAAAATATCATAACTTCAATACATGAAAATACTACAATATTTTTCAAAAGTTCAATCTAAATTACACAAAACCATTCTTTAACAAAAACTATCACTGATCAAAGCTAACATCATCATCCCACATCAGACACCATTTGTCACGACACCCTAAGCTTGATCAGTGGTAACAAAACTATTTTTCTATTTACAATTCTATATAAAAACAATTATGTACAAATATACAAAATGAAAATTAAAGAACAATTTCAAAATGTCATTAATCGTTCATCTGGGACCACGTTCCTCAGCCGTCCACTTCCAATCCTCGTTACGGTCCATGTAATACGGGAACCACGCTCTTGCACTGAATGCCCCGACGTCCCAGACGTCCCAGACGTCCCACGCCAATCCAAATCGTCCTAAGCGTCTGCAGTGCTGACAAACCCAGGAAAACACGTTTCCCCACACAGGGCCTCGGCCTAGCGCACCACGCCCTCGTGTAGTCGCCCAGGTTGCCACCGCCGACAGCACCAAACCATTGTGTAACCACATTTACATACATGTATCTAGAGGGACCTTCAACAAATATGCGTAGACATAATAAGCTTGACCCCGAACGGGCTGCCTTACAACACATCATAAATGTTTACACATATAATTGTTCACACATACAGTTTTAACTGATATGTATCACACCGCTTCGCAAAGCAAAATAATAATACAATGTAACCTTACACTTTGAGTAATAAACTAATATCATTACTTTACGCTTAAACTCACGGCATGTGCACGTGGTAAAATTCCCCGTATACAATTCAAACACTTTCTCGTGGATAAAAATAGAATAAGCTCAAATAACATAATACTGCATTATTTTTTAATAATAAATGTAATAAATTACACTTACCCTGATTGGAGATTCAGTTACCACGAATAAAACTACCTAACCCTCCATGGACATGTAAAACTACTTCCACTGGTCAAGGAAAACGTGGCTCCCTAGACAAACCTGACATCACCTTATGTAGAACAGCCTAATATTTAAATCACCTGAGTGTAACAATGGGGCTTTTGCAGGATAAAACTAAATACAAATAAGGCTAACACGGGCAATACCAGAAAAAGAAAAACAAATAAACTAACAAAATAAATTTTGATTGTGAACTTGAAAATATTATAATTATTATATGTTAATGTATTTTTGCATGACATATTGTTATATTTATGGAAGGAACTTGAAAGTTAAGAACTTGTTTCCAATCCATTTGACTGTTCAATAAAATATGTTCAAAACAAAACAACTGAGTGATGCCAGGAACTGTGTGGAAGCAAAATTATCAGAAATTTACAACACGAGGAAAAAAGGTATCCTCTTACTTCCTGTAACGGGGAAATATCACAGGATGAAAAGCCAGCTTAATATGGAAACATGATGGATTCCTGTAACGGGAACTATTAGTCATTCCACGCTTGATGTCAATTGCTTTGAAATGTAATTAATTACATTCAAATACATTGATAATTTTGTCACTTACATTGATTTTTTTTTCAGATGTAATTGATTACTTTCAATTACTTTGACAAATGAAATTAAAAACATTTCAATTATGAGCTTTATCTAAAATTAAAAAGAAAAAAAGAAAGTTTTTTTTTAAATAAGATATTTTGTATAGTGAACGTTTATTCAGTGTTTTTGTTGTTGTTAATGAGAGGGATTCACACCTTTACAAAATTAAACCTTTACCTAATGCCTTGGGCAGTGTGACACACTGTAAAAATTTAAATTTAAAACGCAGAGACATTGAAGGTCCCCCACACACACCCCCAGCTTATCTTCTCATATTATTTAGCATTATACACCTGAATATAGGCTCGGTTCTGTAATTATGGATATTGCACATCATAGGCTTTTTAAACCCGCATGTTTCACGGAAGAAAATGCAGCTAAAACAATCCGTCTTTTCCTTAAACTTCAATATGCCAATAAAGGAATTGACGCAGTTAATATAAGTAATATTCTTAATCACAAAAGGGTCCAGTCTTGTATTCCACCATATTTCAAGTTAAAGACTACGCCTTGTATTTCCTACAAATATACATCGACCATTGCTTCCAAACTTTTCAATTACAAAAACACTTTACATGGCCTGGATATCGACTATCTGAAAAATAATCCCCTTTCGTGTTCATATACTTCTTCGCCCTATAACTATAGTCCTGCTGGACCCGTTATTACAGGTGACGTAAATATAGTTCGTAATGAGGACCTTAGATCACTTATTTTAAAAGGTCCTAAATATAGGAACCCCGATCCTTCAACCGGCGTCGGAATTTCATAAATATTATGGATTCTGTTGAAAATAACGCCAGACGATGGGCTAGATATGAAAAACAAGACATTGACACCTTGTCAGAATGGATTATATGTGTCAGATCCATGTTAAAGTCACGTATTAAAAGATTGAGGGGCAAAATGAAAACCATCTATCCTTCTGTGTTTAATAAACCAGAAGTGAAAAAAGAATTAGATAGAATACACGATCAGTACGTACTGGTTCCTGCCGACAAAGCAGGTAACAACATTGTCTTCGTTTGTAAGGCTCATTATATAAATTGCATTCTAGAACTTGGATTTAATTCTACAAGTGGTAATCCTACTTATACATATACTTCTCTTTCAAAGGAAGAAATTCTTCAAAATCACCTGTCACTTTTGAATACTTTTAATATTCCACAGAGCCAAAATGAATTTGAACTACCTTATATATATTGGATTCCGAAACTTTATAAGAATCCTTACAAACAAAGATACATTGCAGGTTCCAGTAAATGTATAACCAAGCCTCTTTCGTTACTTCTCACTAAAATATTGATATTAGTGAAGGAAAAACTTCAAGAGTACTGTACAACTATATATTCAAGAAGTGGAGTTAATCGGATGTGGAATACTAAAAAATTCTAAAGAACTTTTTGACAATTTGAAATCACAAGACACAAAAATCAACAGCATAAAAACTTACGACTTTTCAACTTTATACACAACAATTCCCCACGACAAATTAAAATCCAGGCTTTTTGATATCATTGACAGCTGCTTCTTCAACAAAAATGGAACTCGTAAGTTTACTTACCTCGTCATTGGTCATTTGAAAAACTATTTTGTTAAAACAGATTCTGATTGCACACATAAGTATTCTGAAGTTGACATCAAGAAGATGCTTGAGTTTCTGATTGACAATATCTATGTTGTTTTTGGAGATCAGGTATTCCAACAATCTATCGGAATTCCCATGGGTACAAATTGCGCTCCGTTATTAGCAGACTTATTTTTATATTCATATGAAGCAGAATTTATGCAAAATCTTTTGCGTGAAAAGAAGAAAACACTTGCTGTGGCCTTCAACTCGACATTTAGATATATCGACGACGTATTGTCAATTAATAATGATAATTTCCATTCCTACGTCGACACGATATATCCTGGTGAGCTTGAGATAAAAGATACCACAGAGTCCGACACTTCTGCTTCATACTTGGATATTTTACTTGAAAAAGACACTAATGGTAATCTAACAACCAAGCTTTATGATAAACGTAATGACTTTAACTTTTCTATCGTCAACCTCCCTTACTTATACAATATACCCTCATCACCTGCATACGGAGTATTTATATCTCAGTTGATTCGATACGCAAGAGCATGCTCTACGTATGAACAATTTCTTAAACGAGGTAAATTATTGACAAGCAAGTTGATGAAACAAGAATATCAACAGTCTCGTTTAAAGTCATCATTTCGTAAATTCTATGGTCGATACAATGACCTTGTCAGCAAATACAATTTATCATTAAATGAAATGCTGACTGACGTTTTTCATACCAATTGTTAGTCCATTATTTATACACTGAATTGACCACGGATTTTTTCCGTTATTTGCTGATTATGACAACGAGCACACGGCGGGTGTGACCGGTTGGCAGGGTATGTCACTCCTCCATGGCACCTAAACCCACCTCTGATGTTTCGGAGGTCCGTGTTTGCTCTGCTCTTATTTTGTATATTCGTTAAATGGACGTTAAGATTGAATACTGTTCGTTATTTCCATATCCTTCTCTTAAGCAGTATATCAACCTTTAAAAACTGTCCAAGGATTAAAATGCAATTCATACTGATTTTTTGAAAATGATTATTTCACAAGTTATAAGAAATTTTTCCGAAAGCGTTTTCCTACCTAGCACAACAAACTTTATATTATCCTTTCGTATATTTTTAAGCTCACAGAATAACCATAAAAATATATTTTTTTGTATCAATATATTTTTTTCAGAAATTTATTTTATTGATAAAAAGTTCATAAAATTCATTTTCTCTGAAATATATCTCGAGAAAAATCAAGGACTCCTTTTGTATAGAAAAAACATTAATGAATTAGATTACATAAAAAAAAAACTGAATTAAAATTAAATGCAGTGATTGAGAAAATACATTTTCAAACTCTTCGGTATGAAAGTTCCTTTTTGGAGTTATCTTTCCTGTTGCCAGGGACTCCAAAACGTTGGCGAGTCTCCGCATACGTCACGTACCATACTATATTTAGTAATTACTGGCCACTGAACTAGACAAACATAAAAGAGGGAAACTAGAAATGCACGCTATTTTATCAATATTTATAAACAACAATAAGATATTGTATTTTTGAAACGCACTAATTAGTGTGCAAAATTTCAACTATCAAAACAGACTCGGTTGATAAGCCTAACGGATAAATAACCTAAACGTTTTTCTTCATACCCATCGGTACCTGTTGTTTACGAATTAAGTTCTTCCGTCTTCAACGGAAGACGTTATTGTTATTCTTAGGTTTCTTTTTCACTTTTATTATTAAGGTCTTCCGTCTTCAGCGGAAGACCTTATTGTTTTTCTTAGGTTTCTTTTCCACTATTTAAGGTCTTCCGTCTTCAGCGGAAGACCTTCTTGTTATTCTTCGGTTTCTTTTTCACTTTTTTCTTACCTATTATTATTCTTTTTTTCTTACCGATTTTGTGCACGCGATTTCTCGATAGATTTCCATGAAACTTTCAGGACTTATGTAACATTACTTGAACTTGATTCATTTTTTTCCCGATTTGATGACGTCACTTTCGGTCCGGAAATATTAGCGATTTTATGATTTTTGAAGGGTCAGGTTGTCCGCGAACGTTCTAAAAAATGGCTTAAATGAAAAATGAAAATTTCAGGTATGATGTTAAGTCTATAGATGTGCAAAATG
>NW_026940425.1:0-12094 GCF_032062105.1 Saccostrea cuccullata
GCAGAGAGAGTGCGGTGTTATAATGACAGATACGGTATAACGAAGTGGTTCGAAAATCTTTACTTTGTGAAGAAAGGAAGGACATTTTTTAGCGTAATGATATATTATATGAGATATATTAAGAGTCAATAGGAAGATAGATATACGCTTACTGTCAGATTTTCTCGTGAACATTTTTATACATGTATATAATGGATAAAAAAAATATAATAAAGCATGCTTTTTATTTCCTAAAACGTTACCTTTTGTATAACTCACGTACCTAACGTACTTTACATGATAACAGCTAAACTGACTTAATTTTTTTTATTTCAACTTAATTTCTACTTGTTCAGTTTTAAAAATGATGTCCTTTCATTTTTTCTTAACTTTCAAGAGATTTTTTCACACAAAACTGTGTTGAATCTTACCCAGGAGCTTTATGCCAGTGGAACTTTAGGTCAGTGTATTCACGTTAAATTCTTAAAATTAGGTTCAAATTACGTATATCATAATTATTCTTTTCTTTATTGGCAGGTTAAAAAGTTGTTGAAAGAAGAGAAAGATCTGGTTTTTTTTTTTCTGATTTTCTGCATACGTTTTTGATTCCACGCTAATTAAATATGTTTGATATTTAAGAATGTCACTTGCAGGTACCATTCACGTATTCAGCAGATATTAAATTTGTTATTGTCAAGTTGATAAAATTTCTAATTATACATCTTATGTACATGAAAAGTTATCTTTTTTTTAGATAAACAAATCCAATAATTACATTTGTTTAACATTGTTATTCAGCTTGGGTTTCCTGATAATTTTTGATAATTCACATTTCAACTACATATAATACGGAAAAAGTTTACACAGCATGACGCAATTATGATAAGGCTGTCCGAAGGCTTAAAATGGACATTTTTGATATTCTTAAATGTTGTACAAGAATCGCATCGGCACAAGTGCATAACACAATTATTGTGCAAATATTGTTATATAGATTTATTCATCGTGATCCATGGTACTTAAAAAGTGCTGGGGGCAGGTTTAATTTTTTTCTTCTTAAGAAAATATTTTACGATAAAATAAAATTACCAACGTAAGAAGGGGTATTTTCCGCTCTTTATCGCGATTTATACAAAAACGGATAAAATACTAACATTTCCCTAGCAAAATTCAGTTAGAAGACATACTTCTCTATTAGATTCACGCAGAATATCTTCAATTTACCCTTGTCTTTCACTTGTGCCAGTCAAATATCAACACGATTCATAAATTCTAACTCTGTCTACGGAAGTGTAAAGGGAGCGTTTCAAACATAATTTTTTGCTATTGCTTGAATATATGCATATCGGACAAGCAAAAGGAATAGAGATATTTAAATATTAAATGTTAAACATTATAACAGCACACACAAGCTTAAAAAACATACCTTACTCTTGAATTAAACACAAATCCCCATAATAAATCTACATGCCCCTGTAATAATTATGACACTTTATTGGCTAAATCAGTTCATAGACGACATCAAGAGCAAGGACACTAACAATATTAGTAATGCACTGGGACAATCATCGCCACAAATGGCATCAACTCCAGTTAAAAAGCCTTCTCTTGTGTCGACCAGTCCGTCAAGTGATGTACATGACTGTGAACAGTGTGCGAGTACAATCCAATCCTTAAAACAATCAATTTGTGATTTAGCCAAAGAATTGCATGAATTAAAAGGAAAACTAAGATGTCAAAAAGACAAGGATCACAGCAAACCAACACTAGTTGACAAAAACACGCAGACATCAATGAAGGTTATGAAGAACAAAGAAAAAGACGTGCATGGTTTGAATCCTGTGCCATCAAATTCCGTATCCAGACACACCCAGTGTGAAACTTTACCGGAAAAGAAAGCAACATGCACAGCTGATTCTGGTACAAACACCGAATCACAGGACCATCATCATACACCAGAAAGATCCATGATTAAGGAAAAACCCGGAAGTAAAAAACTTATAATTGGAAGTTCAATCTTACAACGGGTAAAAAAAGGGGTTCACAAAAGGGTGTTCATGTGAGAACTAATAGAGGTGCTAAACTATCCCACATCAAAGAAAAAATTCAAAAAATTGCATTAGAATATTCCCACATCATCATTCAACCCGGGGGAAAATATGCCTCATCTCATCGAGACGTGGACGTAATTGAACATGATGCGGCAGAAATCATCACCACATCAAACATCGCTCTCCGGGAACCAAAGTTTATTTTTCCAGGATTACCAAGAGGGGATGTGGATGTGTCTCATGTGAATACCACATTGAAATATGTATGTGATGAATATGGAGGTTCATTTATTTCCAACATAAGTGAAATCAAGGAGGTAAACCGTATGCATTATTGGAAAGAGGGGTTTCATCTTTCGGACAAGGGGACGGCAGTGCTTCTAAAACGGATTAACAGTGAAGTTTCGATTTTGCGAGAAATTCCAGTCAACCAATACAGATTCCAATGCGAGTTTTTACCAGTATATGACTTGCTACTTCTGCAGTGAACACGGAGACACATCACGCCAATGTAGACACGGACGAAGGCTTGATTGCTGGAACTGTGGTGAATTAGGACACAAGACGAAATTCTGTCCTTACATGTTCTAGGTATCAGGCAATGAATGTGTAGCCGTTAACAACCATACTAAATCTTTTTCGAACTCTAGTACATTTTCTATCCTTAGCATTATTTGTAATGAATGTAACAATTTACAATGTTTATGTAACGATATTGATAACTGAAATTTCTCACAAATTCTAAATTGTCAAGAAAACCACATGTTAAAAGTAAGACACAATCGAACACGGATTCTAAAAGTAGCCCAATTCAGCTGAACAAACCACTGTCATTTCTCCTGTGCCAAGCTCATTCAAATCTGTTTCACAAGTAATGAAAACAGTCCCTTTGACTCATAATAATGATACTCAAACAACACAAAACAACCAAGGATTTGGATTGGTAAAAAAAGGTTTACGATTCGGAAATTTAAATATTTGTCATATTATTCCAAAAATTGACGAAATAAAACTATTGCTCCAAAATAGGCAAACTTTAGACATTTTAGGTATATGTGAAACTTTTTTGACCGAGCAGATAGGCAACGCTGAATTAAATATTGAGGGCTTTGTTTTTGAAAGAAAAGATCGAATACTAAGGGCAGGTGGTGGAATTTTAATATACATTTCGAATGACATTTCTTATAAACGTAGAACTGATTTTGAAATCAGTAATATTGAAACAATATGGCTAGAGATAAATCTAAAAAATTCAAAACCTATATTTTATTGCTCTGCTTATCGTCCACCATCTGCCCCCTCCTGCTGGGCGGAAACCTAGCAAGGGAGGTGAACCGTGCCTCCTGCTGTGACGATACTGAAATTATTCTATCAGGTGATTTTAATATTGATCTAATAAAACCCCCCACAATATTGGACATCTGCTTTAGAGTAGTTTGGACTTTCTCAGATAGTTACTGTTCCTACTAGAATAACAAGTACCTCAAGTACCTTAATTGATCATTTTTATACAACTAAACCAGAAAACATATGTGAAACAAATGTGCCCCCTATTGCTATTTCTGACCACTACCCTGTATGTTTGACACGGAAAACTAATTTAACATCGTAGAGGAAAACATACTGAAATCCAATAAGAGATTTTAAACAATTCAACGAAAACGAGTTTTTGAGAGAGTTAGAAAATGCAAATTTTAACACTCTTCTTAAAAAAGCCCAAACAAATAATGAATAAATTTTATGAATTGTTTAATGATATTCTTAACAGGCATGCCAAAGTAAAAACAAAAAGAGTCAAGACTAAATTCGACCTAAAAGGCTAACACAGGAAATAAATGGTGCCAGACATTTACGCGATACATATCATTTACAAAGGAATTCAGAAAATTACAAAATTTGGAGAAATAAAGTTACACAATTAATAGATCAAGCAAAATCAAAGTATTACAAACTGCAATTGAAGAAAACTCAAATCCTAAAGAAATGTAATTTAAACCATTTGGCATCTAAATCCAAAACTTTGACACCTACCGTATTACACAAAATGGTTTAGATTTTGAAGATTTTAGGATATTGTTGATATTTTTAACAAACACTTTACAAATATCCTGTAAATTATTAGCAGATATGTCAGTACAAAGTTTTGATTCAGAAATTTTTAAATCGGTATACAGAAACAAACTAGGGAAAGAAAATGTTTTCAGATTAAGAAATAACTGAATTTGAAGTATTGAATATGTTGAATACACTTGATGTAAATAAGTCAGCCGGTATAGCTTTTTCGGACATCGTCTTCTAAAACTTTCGGCAAATGTCATATGTAAATCTATTACACATCTTATAAATGCTAGTATCACTAATGGAGTATTTCCATATTTAAAACAAGCAAAAGTCACTCCTTTTTCAAAAATGGCGACCACGCAGATCCAGGGAACTACAGACCATATCCATTCTTCCAACATTATCAAAATTAGTTGAAAAACACATAGCAAATCAAATACGTAACTTTGCCTCTAACTTTGATCTTTTATTTAAATCACAATCTGGATTTCGAGAATTTCATTCCTGTCAAACGGCTCTTACAAAACTTACGGATAATTGGCTACAAGCTATGGACCAAGGAAATCTAGAGGCATAACTTTCATTGATTTTAGCAAGGCATTTGATTTGGTTAATCATGAAATTCTTATAAGTAAACTTCAATCATATCACTTTGATCAAAGGGCTATTAAATGGTTTCATTCTTATTTAACCTCAAGGTCTCAGTGTGTAAAAATAGGAACATATTCCTCTGATTTTTTGCCCGTCACAGCAGGAGTGCCCCAAGGTTCTATCTTTGGTCCCCTATTATTTTTATTGTATATAAATGATCTCCCTTTACATGTAAATAGAACAGATATTGATATGTTTGCCGATGATGCAACCTTGCATACATATCATAAAAATATAGAAGGTATTGAGAATGCCCTTAACTTTGATTTGTGTGAGATTGAAAATTGGTGTTCCAAAAATCAAATGGTGTTAAATACCAATAAGACAAAATGTATGCTTATGGGAACTCAGCAGAGAAAATCAAGAATAGATTCACCGAAAAAATTTATATGCTTCAAACAAATTAATTGAAAATGTTAATTGAAAAACCTGGGAGTGCATATTATGGTTCATTGCGCTATAATCACCATATTGACTCAGTTTGTAAATCTTTGACATATAAATTATATACGTTGCCAAAATTAAAAAATTCCTTCCCTTACACACAAGAAAACTATTCTATAATGCATACATTTTGCCCTTTTAATTATTGCCTAACTATTTGGGGGAATGGCCAGGTGCTGGCATAGATAGAGTTTTTAAATTGCAAAAAAAGGGGAGCCCGTATTATACTAGATGTGGCTTATGATGCCCCTTCACTACCATTATTCGAAAAACTTGGATGGCTGACTATTTACGAGTTGATTGATTTTCATAAATATATATTACTGTACAAAACACTTCATGGTATGGCACCTACTTATTTAAGAGACTCTTTTGAATTTATTTCTTCTAGTAGTTATGCTTTACATCTGAAACAAACTATGACCTTCATTACCGAAAAATGAACAAATCAATTTAAAAATTCTTTTCATTATTCCGGTGTTCATTTATGGAACAAACTACCTTTGTACATACGTTTTTCACAGAATTTACACACATTTCGTAAAAATGTAGAAAAATTCATAAAACATGCCGCAACTAAAATCTCCTGAAATCTATATGTACTTGTATTTTTACGTCATGTTGTATTATTTATTATTGTACAATGATTTCATTATTGTATTATTGTGAACATGCTTAGAGGGCCCCGGGGAAAACTAGTGCATTGCACTAATCGGGTCACCCTCTTAATATAAAGTATTATTATTATTATTATTATTATTATTATTACTTTCCCATATGTCAGCTCAAGTATGCAGTGACTTGAAGTCATAGCATGAAAAGTCGCGTTTAATATAATTTAATAAATTCGTTTACTCCAGTAAATTTCTTGTATTGAATTTAATTTATGTATAACGGTACATTTTACATGAGATATATTGTGATATAATTAAATACAGTTTTCAAATAAGTATAATCATATTTAATGCAAAATACGTCGAGAATAATATAGTTTAATTGAGATAATTATACGTCCCGTTTAAGAATATCGACATGTAAAAGTAAATATGCTTATACTTAAAGTTTAAGTACATTTTTGGTATTTTGAATATGTCATAAATAATTCTTTATACCTAATGTAAACTTATGTTGAAACATTTTTGAAAAAAAATATTTAGGCACCCTATTCATTTTAATTTATTTATTTCTCATTTTTATTTATTTAACCCTTATGTAGATTTTTCAAAACTGTGAAATATAACTTAGTTTATTCTCTATCGACTACCACTGTAGTACAATTACATCGGGATCGAAGTCGGGCTCGAAAAGCAATTTATTTAAAAACAACACACCGCGCCGAAATTCAATTTTTTGGAGAGTTCCACGCAGCCATGTTGAATTTGATCATGATGTTGTACGGGGGGAAGGGGCGAAAGAGAGTTACTCGAAAAGGAGAAGCATGATAAACTTTGGCTGGAATTTATGTTTTAATAGAAGATGAAGACTTTTACGACCCTGTTTAGCGGTAGGAACAATGTACAAAATTTTATCATATGTCCTTGAATGAATAATTGCCTCTGCTACTGATAATGTTACTGTTCCTTAGTCTGGGCTGTACACATAAAATGCCTGGCAGTAAAAACGTTTGGGCAAGCGCTATTTACATTTTGTAATAATTATTTAACACTTAACCATCTTACTTAAAGATGGATTTTGGGATTGGTTTCAGAATTTTTGTCACTAAAGTGTTCCTCTGTTCAGCATTTACAGAGAGTGTTGTACAATGTAATAAATTATTTATTTATTTCTTAATGCCTACTCAAGAATTTTTTGAGCACTTATTTTGATTATTTAAATAGTTGCAGTGTGGACTCTGCCTGAGACGATTCCCCATAACGCCGGCTATGTAGACTGCTTGTGAAAATGGTGAGAACCATACCGCTCAAATTTTCTATTTTCACAAATAAACAAACAATGTTTTATTAACTTGTATCTTTATGCATAAGAGTATAAAAAATATTGCCACAACTTGAAATGCTATATACCAAGTAGACAATACGAGGTTTATACATGTATTCTTATTTTCCTTATCTTAAAAATACAATAGCAATGGATTCTGAGTTATGCGTAATTTTTTTACGTTAAATACGTAAGCATGAATTATTAGAAATAGCTATCACATTCTATGATGCACAATTATGCATGCATTATTTACAGGAATCCAAATGCTCACAAGAAATGACAAAAGCAGTATGAAGATTAACACAACGGTAAGATTTCTTAAATTTTCTGATAAGATCAATAAAATCACATGAATTGATTTATTTTAGCTCACCTGAGCCATTTTAAGACCCGAGCGAATTTTCTGTTCTGTGTCTGGTATTCGTCGGTCATCTTTAAACTTTTCAAATTTTTACATTCATGAGAATTATTCCTTGTTTGAATAAAAATCCCTGCAAGATACATCTTTTCTTTCAGAAATTGTGCCAGGAAAGTTTGAAGTAGCTATGGGAATGATCAACATTGAACTTGCTGAGGCTCTCTTCCTGAAAGTGACTTGACCAGATATTTGGCTACCCAGTATGAGGTACAAACTAATCATTTGTTGTACAACTTATTGTGTATGAGATTGCCACCATTTACTAGAAGTTTGCATTTGTTGTCCACTTAAAAAACTTGCTATCTACAGTGTAAGTTGTTAATATATTTTACTTTATGTTAAATCACTTGTTCATTATCCCAATAACTTGCCTGTTAAATGCTGTAGATGCTAACCTTTGCATTTAAGGTCTTACGCAAGGAAATAGCCAATCAAAATGAACTTAGTCAATTGAAGTTCCATATATATAGAGAAATTTTTTTTTCTTTTTTCATTTTTGGCAATTTGTTTTAGGCCTACAGTATTAAAATTGGACTCATGTACTAGGAATATCATTTCTTTAGCAGAATTATCCCACTGAATTAAAAGGCACTCTTTTTTCAGGTGCGCATGATGCAATTTCCTGGATGGTGTGTAGGCTGTTTGTCAACATGTGAATCCCACGTGCATTTCGTGGTAGGTATGTTTACTGTCGATTTTCTTTCTTAAAAGCCGCATAAGGCATATTTTTTCTGATCTCAAATTTTTGTTTAAGCATTAATCTTTATTTTCTCTTTCATGAATTTTTTGCTGAGAGTCTAATAAATTAAATAATTTAATTCAAGCTTTATAGTAATATATAGTGAAATTATTTCCTTGTGTGAGACCTTAAGTTTACTCTTAAATTCCATGTGTTCCGAGTATGTACACCCATTTCATATCATGTTTTGTCGTCTCTAAATTTAATATAATACATATCATAATATGTACTAGATCACAAAGTTTGAGGATTTTATTATTGTATGAATGTTATCTACTTGCTCTATATCATAAATGCATTTGTTTGTATATTTTTTCTACGAGATGCCATACCTGCTTTTAATTTTTCATATTTTTTTTTATCCATAGTATCTTATACATTGGAAAATTGCTAAAAAAAAAATGGCAAAAAGTCACCAGTCCCCAATTTACATGTACTTCCACAAATTCTGCAGCTTGCTGCTGTGAAACTATATATATGTGTGTCTTAATGTGATAAATGCTGTAAATGCTATTCTTTGCATTTTCAACTTTGTAAATCTTCAAATTCCATGTGCTCGGACTACGGTACCATTATGTATGTTTCATATCATATTTTGTCATCTATAAATTTGATCTATACATATAATTATATGGTTTTTTTATTCAATTCACTTAACTAGATGACACAGAGAATTTTTTTCATTGTGTAAAATGTTATCTTCTTGCTGTAGTCATGTTAGTCATAAGTATACCCTGTTTGTATATTTTTTTCTCCTTTTTTGTATATTCTTTCTATGGAGAGCCACACCTGTTATTAATATTTCATATTTTGTTTATGACAGCTTTTTACCATATCCATAGTATCTTGCTGCTAAATGAAAGAATTAGTATGGAGGAGCAGAGAAAAGGGCACCTCAACATGTTCAAGGTGAAGCAGGTAAAATGCTCCCAAAAAAAAAGATGGTGAAAAAAATCATTAGACCCAAATTTACACGCTTCGAAATCTGTAGCTCGCTGGCCTGAAATTAAAGATAATTATCTGTCTTTATTACCCAGATTTGAAAAAAATGGCATATCTTTTGTAGTCTTCTGTAAATTTTTAATTAAGCAAAATTGAGCTGTGTTTCCTCTAGGTCAAATGATAATTTTAAAATCAACTCAGATTTTTTTTTACTATTTAATATATGCAATTGCATAAATCCGGAAGCACACATATAATATGAATATATAGGCAAATGGGTATTTATTTTTATGTTTATTGCAGAAATTAGGAGCTAGGGGTGCTTCTCCAGAGCTGAATACTTCTTGGCATGAAGAGAAGAAGAAGCAAGAAAAAGCAGTTTTAAATATTGATTACATCTTCATAGTACAAAAAATGATTCTAAAGATAATACTATCTATGAAATTAGAAAGCCGAAGTTGCGTTCTGATGAATGTGAGAATGTCTTCAAAGTACAGGACACCAAAAGTGCCATTCTCAAATCAAAGCACTCTAAAAGGCAGAGCATAAGAAGAACTAGGACAAATAAAGAATCTAAAAGAGTCAAACCTATGGATGTATTAACTGAACAGAGATGGGCTATTAGAGATGAAATATCTGAGTTGCTACTGTTTTGCACAAATTCAATTTTAGATAAGAAAAATATACCTAGTGTTGTATTTTTGACAGTGAAAGTTTTTTCTTATGCTTGATTACAGATTAAAACTGTTATGTATTTTATTGTTTAAACATTTATTGGTCTGCAATCACATACATTTTAATCTTGATTTATATATCACATATATGTACAAGTCTAACTTAAATAATAAGTGCATGGACATTTTTGTGGAAAAAATAAGACAATCATGATCAAAGGTAGTCTGAAGGAGCTTTGCTGGCAGTAAGTTGCAGATCTTGATACCCAAGTAAGAGAAAGGTGGCGTCTCTGATCGATCCTTTTGCTGTTGCTTGTGGGCGAGTGAGGCTTTTCTGTCAGTGGCTTAGTGAGTCATAGATGTAAAAAATACTAGGCAAATGAGGTAAAGACATTTCTGAGTAAAAAAGGGGTGAATTGTGATTTTAATAAATATTACAATTGATATTGCAAGAGTAAATAAATGAGAATTGCAAGAGTAAAATATTAATGTGTTTCCTTCCATTTGAAGTAAGAGAGTTTATGAATTATGAGTTATGGAATTGTAATTAAGGCTTAAAAAATTGTTAAATATACTTTTACATATGTTTATACAGGACTTTTATATGTGCATGTTTCAGAGCTCATTTTTTCATATTTTAAAGCAAAGTTGAAAATATCACTATTGAAATGTTTTGCATTCCAATGTAACATCGATTTAATGAGGATATGTTATATTACAATCATCAAGCAATAAACCTAGCAGTTGGAACAGAAATGAGCTACATGTATTGTAAACAAATTTAAGCTGCTATTGTTTTGTGTAATTGTGATACTTTTTCCTTATTTTGAATTGACATAACCAAATGATATAAAGGATTTTTTTGGGGTCTTGTATTTTTCACAGTCAACATTAAGTATTTTTCAAGTTGAACTTGGATAATTAGTGCATGGACATCTATTGTTGAAATACTTGGGAAATAATATAAGGGTGGTCTAAAAGAGCTTTGCTGGCAGTAAGTTGCAGATCTTGATACCCAAGCAAGAGAAAGGTGGTGTCTCTGACCGATCCTTTTGCTGTTGCTTGTGGGCGAGTGAGGCTTCTCTGTTAGTGGCTTAGTGTGTCTTATTAAAATGTACATGTAAAAAGAATGGACAACTTTTATTGGCAACTTTTATTCTTTTTATGCAAAGTATGATATAATTTATTGTGGGAAATTGAAAAGCCATTTACAACCCATGCAGAAGTTTTAATAGGGGCAGTTTCAGTCAGATTTTGCAGTCTTTTGGAGTCCAGAATGACTACATTTTTTACCTGTTGTGTTTTAATTTATTGCGGATTTGAATTTTACATACAATACTATTCTTATATTATTTATAATTACTTCAGTGTATTACTTACTACTACTAGTATGTAGAAATTTACTCCATTATAATTGAGCTACAATCATGATTGTAATTTTTTTTTAATTCTGACTTTTAGGCTTAGATTTGAAATATTTTGTACTTTGTTAGAATTCATTGTTTGTACACTATTGAGATAACATCTAATAAAATTGAATGAGAAATGGATTTGTGTAAGATTGTAAAATACTTGCCAAAAAAACCACAATTGTAAACCATACAAATTATTGGTGGAATAAATGTAAAATAAAAATATTACGCAATAATATAATAATGTTAAATTTCATCAAATACAACATTAAATCTTAATTATATGGGAAGGTTTAATCCGTACATTTTCATCACATATACAAGAGATTTAATATTAGTTTATGAAAGAATAAAATTTGCACGTATTAGTAAGTTTACAATTCTCCGTATATAACTTTATTTTTGGAAGTATTATAAAGTAAAGAGTGAATTTAACAAAAAATAATGAGGTAAAGATCTACGTTAAATTTTATTAAACGAACAAATTTAATGTGACCGTAAAACTTAATTTTATGGCCATGTTTAATAATAATTATACGTTTTGTATATTAGAGGTATAATAATTGTTTACGGCAGACTAAAATCCGTACGTATTAGTAAGTTTACAATTTTCCAAACTTTATTAAATTTGTTCTTTTAATTTTTCATTAAACTCGTATTAAATGCTAATTATTTTCTAACATTTACGATCCCACAATATGTTATAATATGCATTTAAACATTAAATAATCGCAGCATTCAAATCACATTTAAGGTAAAATTAAACCCGACTTTTCATGCAG
>NW_026940426.1:0-11919 GCF_032062105.1 Saccostrea cuccullata
CAGACCCAGTATCTTCAATGTTGATAATGGAAGACCTCAGTAACAATTTCCACAAGGAAGACCCTTCAGATGGAAATGTCTCCTTTTTCAATGCTGTCCATCTGCTAGGTTTGCCGAATTTTGGTTTTGGTTTGACAGCTGTTGCTGCTGCTACATTCCCAGTTAATTTTGATTCTTCATCCTTTTTCACCTCTTTATTTACAGAATTTTGTGTATTAACACCTGTTGTGCCTCCATCAGTTTTCCCTTTAATTCCTTGCTGGCTACCTAATTTACCCTCTTTCTCCAACTCTTTAGACTGATTTATATCCGTTACAACACCAGATCCTCCTGATTTGGAACTTCCATCCTTCAGCATGCCCTGAATTTGATCCTTTCCTTCAGGAGGTTTACTTGACCGTATTGGTGTTGAGGTCATGATGGGAGATAACTCTGCAGTAGAAGACTGAGGAGTAGAAGACGAGGACTGAAGACTTCCTGCTACAATGGACTCACTGGTATCAAGACCAGCTTGCCTCGGCTCTTCCCTTTGTTGTTCTTTATCCTTTTCTGGCTCACTAGAACTTGGTTTGCTTCCTTTCTTATTTTCTGAAGACTGCTAGCATTGAGAAGATTGTGAGTGCAGTGAGTAAAAGCTATCTACATGGTGCACAGTGACAAAAGCGAGCAAAAGAAATTTAATGATCAATGAATTTTATCTTAAACAAGAATTGTCATTTCTGAGACACAAGGAAATCAGACTATTTGGTATAAAATCTAATTACATGTAGATCATATGTATCTGATGTTTTAAAAATAACAGAATGATAAAACGTACAGATGACATCTCTGCTACATCTGGTGCTGATCCGGTGGTAGGCAGGCTCTCAGTCCGGTTTTTACTCATATAACCTGAATCCTCATCATCTGAAATTAACCAAGTCTGTTTTAGCAATACAAGAAATGCACCTCTTCATGCTTAGGAATCTTGACTAATGAACAGAAAACTTAATTTGTCTTTGCATAAGCTCCATTCCTCTGGAAAATACATTCTCAAATCGACTATTTCAAGTTATGAACCATTTGCAGTACTCACCCTTAAATTAATTATTACAGGATTATAGATATTCTATTATGATAAAATAAATTCTTATACAGAAGATAAATATTTGCTACCATCAAAAAAACAACAAAGATTTACTACTTTACCTGGGGGATTCTGATCACTCATTTTTCTTGAGTTATTAGCATTCCCTAAAAAGATTAAAATAAAAAAGGACTGAAATTATTGTTTTGAAATTTATGTATATCGTCAATGCATACAACTATTAATCCTTTGTTTACCCCTTTATTCCTTGGATATGATTCATTGGATATTTTTTCGATATCCCATAGTTAAGTGCAGTTGTGACGTCACAATGGTTTTTGCATTAAATTAGCATGATTAAGTAAAATAATAGTGGAGTCCTACATAAAAACTCTCTAAAACATTGGTTGCTACGTATGAAAGATGGAATAAAAAGAATCTCCCATGATTTGTAGCTGGATACAATTTTTATCCAACGAGTTGTGTGTTTTTATCCCCAAGCCCTGGCGAGACTTTTATCCTGGAGCTGGATAAAAGTCATATCCAACTACAAATCATGGAAGATCCTTGGGAACATAGGAAATAAATTTGTTATCCAGGTCCAATCAAGGGTCTAACGGGATTTACCCCAGGTTGTATTCCATACTCCCTTCGTCCTTCGACCACAGGGTGTATGGAATTAAACCTGGCGTAAATCCCCATACACCCTTGATTGAAACTGGATAACTAACATTATTATATACCTAACGTGTATCACTCAATTTTACTGTTGATTTTACACAGTCACGTGACGTCGTGATCCGACTTTCTGGATCACCACACTGTGGTTTTCTGAATCCATATCACCACTCTCTGAAACTGATGATGTAGTACGCAGAAACATGACGTTATTCTTCTTTCGCGTCAAAAAGTCCCTTGTTATTATGCTTTGTTTTATGGATCAAAATTATACAATTGATCTCTTAAGTTTTATTTCGCTATACTTTGCTAGTTATTTAAGGAATGAAGCCTAATTTAACTTATATTATACGATATAACATAACTTAGGGCAGTTTACGCTTTATAAACCGCGAAGCGGTTTATAAAAAAGCGTAAACTGTCCCAAGTTTTGTTATATCGTATAATATAAGTTGAAATAAGCTTCATTCCTTATAATTTAATTTCAGTGCAGACAATGAGAAAAAATTTCCCCCAGAATAAGGCTTCACATTGATTAAATTTTAAAAGTAACGTAAAGCGGAGTAATACGTTTTTTGACGTAACTCATTGTGACATAGGCAAGTTATGTTATACAAAATGGATAAAATCTTTTATCCAATCAAATGACGTGTTACAAGTAAAATTAAATTATAAGGGGGTATATAATAAATTTATCATTATAACAGTAACTTGATCCGAAGAGCCGCATCACGTCTCGTTGACAAGCGCGGATCATCAGATCAAACTCAACGCTTCGTGTCTCGTAAGATCTGATGATCCGCGCCTGTCAACTCGATGTGATACGACCCTTCGGATCAAGTTACTGTTATAATAATATATATATATCATTTTACTATGTGACAGAATATCACTTTTATAAATTAACTACAGTCTTTGTGAAGGGAAGGAAAAACTGGAGTTTTGCCACACTTCTGATATATTCTCTCACACTGACAGGATAATCATTTTTATTATCCTTCCACACTGTGTGCTAGCACATTTCATGAAATAAGCCTACATGACAAGTAGGTTACCACTCAGGAAAGACTGTCTGGACCAATCGTCGATGTGTATAATTACTTTAGAACAAAGAGAACTTAACTACAGACACCTACTGTTAGGTTTGGTTTCCTCTGGTATGCTGTAGAGGCAGAGCTGTGGCTGGCAATCCCTTTTTGTCACAGGAGATCTTTAACAAAAATGGGAAGAAATAATAAATGTTTGTATCATACATCATCTTCAAAATATTTTAAATAATGTATTGAAGCTACGATCCATGCACGTACGTACAGTCTAATAGACAAATTAAATACTTCTAAATTGAAAAAAAAAAACTCAGCTGTATTTGATATGCCTATACTGATTGTTATGCTCATAAGCACTACCTGTAATAACTGGTAATTAAAATCTACATCAATCTGCAGACTTTTTTAACACTATACAGGTAAAAATCCACAGCCAAAAAAAGAGAGCATAAATTGTCTATCTCAAATAAGTCTGCCCTGCATGTAAAATAATCAGAAGTGAGATACAGAGACAAAAAAAAAAAAAAATAAAGCAACATATGTGAAGGAATAGATCCCTGGATGGGGGCCATACATAATTGATGTGAAGGCCAGGAAACTGAGGTGTTAATGTTACAACTCATCCTGGACCCGATTGATTAACAACAACAATGGACTGTAGTATACAGTTATTAATCAGGCTGATTAATTATTGACATGGCAAGGGATTAGTCTTTTCATGGATGCACAATGCCAGTGTGAAATATGAAATGTAATTAAATCTACAGATATATTAAACAACTGAGAACACTGCCTTTCTACATCACAGTACTGGGTAAACAGAGCTAGAGTCTCTTAATACAGTGTTTAAAATACAATTTGCAAATTTCATAAACAGTAAGCAATAAAACTTGCTTTCAAATGAATAAACTGACTAATAAAAAGTATCAAATTATATCCTTTTCTTATCTGAGACTAGTGCAATTTCCAGTGCAACTGACTACCAGCTAGGGGGTACCCTGTTTACATGTACACTGTACACCCAATGTTGTTCAGGTACATTTACATGTATATTGAAAAAGTCTGTAACCTAACCTTATGAAGCCCTGGCATGATCCATCCATAATTTAGGATCGAATTTTTAGTTCCACTAAAGCATGAGATAATGGACAGATAATCCAACCGTCCCACTATTCCTTAATTTCATCGGGACTGCAAACTTAAATGTTGCCAAAGGAATCTCTTGATTAATACCCAAGTCATTAATTCTTTAATAGTTTAACATAAACATGAAAATCTATTATGCAGGGATTTATAAGGTTATTTAAAATATGTAAAGCTCTGGGTATTTACAATGCTGACTTCATTTTGATCAGGTTCCTCAATATATGAGTATTAGCACTGAAATTTTAAAAGCCACACTATGTGTCAATACATGTAGTAAAATTCCATAAAACATTTCCGATACACAATCTGTGAACTCTTGATATTCTATATGTATTATTAAAAAAAAAGAATACCATGGAATATCAATATAATTTTGAAGTCTTAAAATACTGTATATCAGAAGAAACAACTCCGGAAATAACATATGGGATACCAGGTATATTTTTGTTTTATTTTGCTTTCTTTAATGAATGGCATCAATGGAGAATTTTAGTGAAAAAAGTTTTCAAAAGATGTTTTTTTTAATTTATCTTTCAAAATATATGTAAACTTTACACTTGTATACATATTTTCCTTATAACCAGAATATATTATAAATCCAAAAACAAGAGAAAGTTAATTGGTTTAAAGATGCTTAACTGAACCTTTGGTATGCTTTTAACCTTTCATTGAATGCTTAAGTTGATTAACAATACTGACACAGGTGTTATTTCACTTAAGGATTTCAAATTCATAACCTTAACACCTTCCCCCATTATATTTCGTATTTTATATTAAAGTTACAAAATTACTACATTTCATTTCTGACGGAGACATGGAGGTCAATTTGATCAAACCTGCAGTACATGCTTCAAGTTAAGGAATGTAACAAGGGCTTAGGACAGAAAATTTGGATGAGTAATTCATAGTGAGCGCAGCCAGCTCAATAGACTTACATGTAAGAACAGTGGAAATTCAGAATGAAATTTGTACATACATGTACGTAAAGCAAATTTTTGTGTGAAACCTCCCAGAATTCCTTTGCTACCAGGATTCAATGCGATAATGGCGAATAAATAAATAGAATGAAACATAGATGGCTTTCAGTTTGTAGAAATCTTAAAAGAAACAAGAAAAATACTCTACAATGTCTAACATAAAAAATTGCACTAGGTCTTATGCTTCAACCAGATGATCAGCTGTCTCTGCATGTAAGCTCCAAAGAGCTCCATTATGTTATGTGACGTCACAGCTAGTCTAGATGTCTCCTGCGACTTAATGTTTGAAGTGGCTGATCAATGTTTTATTAATAAGTGTGTATAACTGCCCTGGCCCCAAAGGTCACATTGTTTAACATCTTAAATGTAACTTGAAAAATATAACTTCATTATACATTTTTAAAAGTATGTGAAACAAAAATCACTGTGCTGTAAAAGTATATGTTTTACTATAACATGTTGATATTGTATTGGAGTCCATTTCAAAATCTCTTTTCATTTACTTTATTTAACTGAAATTGAACCTAAATTAAAGAATTTTGACCTAGAACTTCACTCCAATATTTTCACAGAAATCTGAGAAAACAATTTGGAGTGATTCTTTTTTCAATCAACATGAGATTTTTTATGCTGGCAGTGTTTTCCCTAAGAACCGGCTACCAGCCAAATTGACCGCTTCAATTGACAAAAATGCCGCTTTGAAATGAAAATTTGTTGTTAGGTCTTCAGAGATTTTGTTCATAAACCTCAGTCCCTAGCCTTTTAAAACTGATCTCTAACACTTTACTTCGAAATAAAGGGAAAACACTGTGCTGGTAAGTGTTTAGGCAAAAAAACTTTACCCGCCCATTTTATTCAAGTTATTGCCTAAATAATAAATGTTCTGTTCTGTAGATGGAAAACAAATGATGTAAGCTGAATATTTTTCATCCTTGCCATTTATAATGTTCCGTAGTCTTATTTCACATGCAAGTTATCAATAAACACTGGCCTGAAAGTACCTTATGCACTGTCCTTAAATGTTTGGGAGACTGTTTGAATGAAAACAATTAACCTGATTAAATCAAGGAAACATGGGAAAAGACTTCTAAACAGAGCAGCTGAAACAAGAGAAAGATGGAAAGTTAAAAGGGATTTAAAATCATTGATATTCGAGACCTTACAGTGAGAAAGCATATTTCTCATAACCCCATCTATATATCATACACAATAGATGCCGTCGAGGAAATTCGAGTAAAAGCCAAAACTACCGTGGGCTGTGAAACATAAAAAAAAAATAGTAACTGGGACTTGAAATATCATAAACGGCTTTCTTAAAAAGTTTTAAAATCGTAATCGAAGTAATGCGAATCCTTACCCTTTTATGATAATTGTTTATGCTTTTCATTGACCCTAATCACTGTATCACAGGAATCGACATGTCTTCCATCATCCTTGACAGAATGTAAACAATGACCAAAAAGCATAATTTGCGACAATAACACTGATATGCAATTGTGCATATATTTTTTAAACGATAAGAAATTTTTTTGACAAATTCACACGATTAGGACAGATGGGATATGCCTTAACAACGAATTAACCATGTTATCTTATTTACTGTCACCAATCAAAAATTTTACGACAATAAAAATGAAAAATGTATCTAACTATTAAAATAAAAGCAAACTTTAAGATATATAAAATCTTACCTGCACAGCAACTGCACTATAGGCTAGTAAATGTTTACATCCAAAGCGTCAAAATAAGGCGACGTTGTCAAGCGCTTTTGGAACGTCACACACGTGTACAAGCAACACTCGCGTGAATTTGTTCAACCATGTTACATACAAAAAAATGAAAAATACAGAATGTTTTGAGATTAATATTTGCATTAATATTTTGAAAATGTTTTCCTTTTTCATGTTTTTATAAAGCAATAAAGGTTCCTCGAACGTACGTACGTTACATTTAACGTTTGGCGTCATTTCTCAGTGACGCCATAAACATATGATAAAGTGTCGACGTGCATTCATTTTCCAACTTCAAAATTCTGTTATTCAGCAGGATATATCTTATGACAAAATCAATAATAATACATGTAATATATAGAAATTTGAACTTATAACCTCATTCTAAATACAGTAATTTTGTAATTTGGCTAAATGTTTAATCAACTGACTCAGATATGTATACACCCTATACATGCACATGTCATTAGATCATTTAAGCTCTATCATTTAAATTATTTTCAGTCCAAAGTTGATCTAGACCTATAGAAGAGACAGTTCTTTTTATGCCCCCGTAAACGAAGTTTTTATGCCCCGTAAACGAAGTTTTTATGCCCCCGTAAACGAAGTTTCGGGGTATATAGTTTTGTCGCGTCCGTCCGTCTGTCTGTTTGTTTGTCCGCAAAACCTTTAACCTTGCCAATAACTTTTGACTGGGTGGGACTATATGGCTTTCATATTTCTTCTTCTTCTTCCTGTCAAGTGAAGGGCCGCTGCTGCAGCATTTTCTCACTTTTGTTTAAAAACGTGTACGTGAGGGGGAGTCCACGTACGCGTCTATTTACAATTTTAAAAACTGATAAAAACATGTCCTGCTTTGTTAAGGTGCTTTGTATCCCTGAATCCTGGTCTTAAAGGACTCCAGGGATATGGCTGTGATGGTGTCTTCTGGCAGCTCGTTCCATATCCTGATGGTAGTAGGAAAGAACGATTCCCTGTAGACCTTAATTGGTACGGCAGAATGGGATCCTGTACCACTGTTGGTGTCCCCTTGTGGCTGCTCCTGTTTGGCTGAATTGGGGAGGCAGGTCTATGGCAACAAGGGAATGGATGACACGGTACATCATAATAGCCTTTGCTTTAATTCTGCGTTGTTGTAGACTTTCCCACTCTAGCCTGTCAGTCATCGTTGTGACACTACTGGTGGTGTTGTAGTTATTGGTCACGAACCTAGCTGCCCTTCTTTGCACAGCTTCCAGTTTGTCAATGTTTTTCTTTGTGTGAGGGTCCCAGACGGTGGATGCATATTCTACCTGGGGTCGGACCAATGTCTTGTAACACTTGTCCTTGATGTTACTGGGACAGGACGAGAGGTTCCTCCTTAAGAAGGCAGTGGTGTTGTTTGCCTTCTTACATACACTATCAATATGATGGTTCCACGATACGTTGTTGGAGATGTTGACCCCTAGGTACTTGGTCTTGGTGGTAGTGGCTAACTCGATCCTTCCCATGGATGTAATATGGGGTAATGCGTTGCTTCCGTTTGGTGGTGATACGGATAACCTCGCACTTGTCTGGGTTGAAATGCATTAGCCAGTCTGTTTCCCAATCTTGGAGGTTGTCAAGGTCCATCTGGAGTTGTTTGGCGTCAGCCTCTGTTATTATGGTCCTATACAAAAGGCAGTCGTCCGCAAATAACCTGGCCTTGGACCTCACTCTGGAGGGTAGATCGTTTATGTATGCCAAGAATAGCAAAGGGCCGAGGACCGTTCCTTGGGGCACTCCAGATGTAACCGGTGCGGATGGTGAGAAATGGCCCTCCACCAATACCTTCTGCTTTCGTCCAGCCAAGAAACTCCTGATCCAATTGAGTAGGTTGCCTCGTACCCCGTAGTGGTCTAGTTTGGCTAGCAATCTCTCATGTGGGACCTTGTCAAATGCTTTGGAAAAGTCCAATAGCACTGCATCAACCTGGGTGTTGTTTTCAATACTCATGGTGAGGTCCTGGAATGTTGTTATTAGTTGGGACTCACAGGATCGCTTCTTCCTGAACCCTTGCTGATATTTAACAGGTGCATTCCTTGTGAAAAGACCTTTCTTCGTATTAGACCAAACTGACCTCTTGACCTTTGAGTTTGACATACTTTTACACCAAAATTCCAAACTTGAACTTGGCCATAACTTTAGAAGGGTAAGGGCTAGGGTTTTAATTCATACTTCACATATATAATCTTTAATAGTGACAAGACATTTCATTGGATACCAACAACTTTGACCTTTTGACCTTGACCATTGACCTACTTTTAAAAGACTTTAATCTTGGCCATTACTTGAACGGTAAGGGCTAGGGCTTTCATTATTTCACATATGTAATCCCATCTTCGCTTACCAAGGGTTTCGCTAACCAAGGGTTTCTGATACGCTACTCTCCTCCACAGGCACTTGGGGTATGGACCCCCCTTCCATTTTTCTTTTCTTTTTAAATCTGGGGCCGAGTCACCTTTTTCCTATTTTTGTATTCTATTATGCACTATATATTATTGTAACGTGCAACGCGGCCGAGCTTGGTGTTTGTGATATGTTTTGTATCACCGAGGCGTTACACTTAGGTTCGTTAACCTGTTAACTCAGGTTTTTGTTGACCAATACGATTATAATCAAATATGTACAAATACAATGGGTTTCTTCTTGATTGGACAACCACTAATTGTGGTCGACATGTGTCTCCCGCAATGAATTTCTCTGGTCCTGCCACTCGATCTAAATGTACTGCTGCATCATGGCACTTCCCCCACTTCTGCGGTGTGCCACCTCTCTCTCTCTCCATCAGCCTACTGCCATATACAGGTCTTGCGTATTATCTATTATTGGTGACCCCTCACTCCCTATTCCAAGAGCAAGAGAATAGACAGTCAAGCCTCAGCAAACTTGTCACCAGATAGGTATCCTGAGATTTTGTAACACGTCACGTGTTACCTCAGTGCTGTCCCAGTATATAGGCAGTTACAAATTACTTAAATGATTGTAAAATTAATATTTTTTAGTGTTTAAGAAATTAGAGGAAAACATAGGTCTAACGTTTTATACGAAACTAAATCACAAAAACCAATTTCCGTTTCACTATTATTAATAATGTAACTCTTTTGTCTCTATAAGCTGTTTTTAAAAATATCGTTTTCCACTGACTCTTTGTATGTATCAGTCGAAAACGATATTATTTTCTTTAAAAACAGCTTATAGAGACAAAAGAGTTACATTATTGATAATAGAATACAAAAATAGGAAAAAGGTTGCTAGACCCCAGATTTAAAAAGAAAAGAAAAATGGAAAAGGGGGCGGGGTCCATACCCCAAGTGCCTGTGCTCTCCTCATGAACCCTTGGCATACGGTGAAGTCAAAGTAAACAGTTAGGACTAGAGCTTTCATACTTCATGTATGTATTTTTTGTGTCACGACCTTCCCTTGGATACCAAACTTTGACCTTGACCTTGGAGATTGACTTACTTTAAAAAAACTAGATGCTGTCATGAGACAGTAATACCCGCACTAAGATGTTTGTTTCTAAATACACACTCCTTTATCTTGCGCTTTCCAAGGAAAACGTCAGAATAATTCTGTAATTACCACAGTACATTTATTCGTCAAATTGAGCATAAAATTTTCAGGTGGCCATGTGATCTATGAGCCTCTTATATATATGTATACTTAATTCATCACCAGACTGAAATAACAGAATTTAATTAATGATGTAAATTAGATTCTGATAAATATTTTGCCCATAATTGGAACTTTTTAAAAATTTACTTTCTCAACAACATAAAATTTTATTTTAGTACAAAGCGTTTTTGATGAATTTATCAAAATGTCCAAACTTTTTTTTATATATAGTTTTTTTTAAAAATTTAATCAATATTTTATTATGTAAGTAAGATTACATAATTGGATTGGACATCAGGCATGACTGTATATAATTATATACAGTAAATATGACATTTTTAAAACGTGCTAATTTCAGCGAATTTTTATTTTTATTTTGATGAGGTTATTCAGACACACCTAGAAAAACTCAAAATACACCATCCTGAAACCAAGCATCTATGGATGGTGTATCAGTTAAAATCATTTTGTGTTTTTAATTGGATTATATTTCATGAAGTTGACAGGACCTACGACAGTCGGTAAGTACAAGTTTTAGTATAGACCCGAATGCAAATGGTTAGGTTGAAGTTCAAAAAGGGTCAAAGATCATCCCATGCCACAGCTGACGAATTTCCCATTGTGAAGTTATCTCCCGTTGTCGACGTGACATTCAGTATACAGGCGCAGATCCAGAATTTTTTTCGGGAGGGGGAAGGTCACATCTCAGTCCAAAAAAAAATCCAGCCCAGAATATCATGAGAAGCAAATAAAAAACAAATAAAGAAAATAAAAACAAAGATGGCGGGGTTCATGTTTTCTTTTCTTTTTTTTCGGGAGGGGGGGGTATCCAAAGTCATATGTTTCAGTGTGCAGTCCTATTTAAATAACTTTGCAAATTCCAGAGGGGGGGGGGGTATCCCTAGTCACTCCCTATACCTGAAATAATAAATGATCTTGTGATTCCAAAGTAGTAGAAATTTTTTTCCAGTCGACTCTAATATTAAATATGTGTTTTTAGTATGCCTGTTTCTTCTAAGTTGGGCTGGTATTAAGATTCCTTGTGACAAGACCTTTAATTTGGGTACCACCAATTTTTACCTCTTAATCTCTTGAACTTCAACTTTCACTAAAAGGCGTGAAAGCTGCCATACGGGGCATCACAAACACATCTTGTCTTTGTTATTTTTAAGGGGTGGTGTCTCCATATGAGTGAAAAATCCCCGATAGAGATGTTTTCACAACAAACAAATAAATTACTAAAAAAAAAAACCACACACACACACAGTACACATGTACATGTTGTATATTCAACAGATATACTTCTGGTCATATTTCTTAAGTTCTCCCTTGAATCAGAAATGATGATATAAATATTCAAAAAAACTAGAGGTACTGTGAGCAATGAGCTCACTAAATAATACCCCCCGCCTCCCATATGAATATAATGTATCCATGTTTTGCGCTGGAAAATCCAAAACATATGTCAGATCATGAAGTAAAATAGGAAGTGCACAATGGCAATATGTTCTGTAATAAAGATTCTGTGAAAGTTTCATTAAATTTCCTTCATTGGTATGAGAGGAGTTGCGGATAAGAGATGGATACCCCAAAGCGTAACAGACGGACGGACGGACAGATGTACAGACGGACGGAAAATA